>NC_141164.1:37047057-37202057 GCF_053477565.2 Lygodium microphyllum | reverse complement strand
GACTATGTCTTCATTCAATACATTAGAATGGTCAAGTGGATCAATGATATCTTGAATGAAGCATAACCCTTATGCATCTCGTGATTACCCCAAGTAAAAGGCCATCACAAGCAAGGCCATAGTCTTGTCTATGACTCTCATTCTCTTCAGAATATTCTATCAAAACGATTCCAAAGCAAAAAGGTTAGCACCAATATTCTAGGTCCATCTGCTAATTGATCCATGATAGGAAAGAAGATCACTAAGAAGAGGAAGAAGAAAGCTACAACTAAACTAATACTGCAAAACAAAGAAATTACCATAATAACAACCAATAAGGTTGCATCCAGTGTAGAAAAAACAATAGTTTCCCCTTAAATGAAAATTTACAATGATAGCTAAAAGTACTCAATAAAGTTAAGAAATGGATGCAATAACCTCAACCAACAAAGTAAATGCCAAACACCACTCTACATGAGCACTATAGGGATTTTTATCATAACACTATTGTCTTACTAGGGCACAAGCATGATATGGAGAAACTAGCTCTACACTTGACCAAACATAGAATAAGCCAAAGCTTAACAAATGATAGATGAGATGCTAGCCATAGGAACCATTGGTTCTAGTGCAATGAGGTAGAATCTCGCCTTGTTGTTGTCACATTGGCCTCCACCAACATGACAGCACTGCTAGGGTTATTGTTGCAACCCATATAAGGCATTCAAATTATGGAGGGAGGGAGAGAGAGAGCCATAACAACCACCACTATAAATAGTACAAAGGAATGACATGAGTGTCAAAGCATACACCCCTTCCCAAGGGCTCTCAGAGTCAATACATTCGTGGAGAGAGCTAAGTACCATATTGTCCTTCTTTTGGAGGCTCCAAATGACTTGCCAAGAAGAGATATTCTAGACATAAGTGCATGAGTTAGTATAGCCAATTAATCAATGCTAGAAGCATGGCAAAACTTGACCATTTGAGAGCATGCACTTCAACCTTACAATGGTCAATGGATACAAGGTTTGATTATTGAGAGTATTCAAGGATTGGTCCATCAAAATCACATGGTGTGTTTAACTTTTCTATAAAGTTCATGGTTATGAAAAGTGTGGGGTACTATCTATTATTAATCCACGTTGGATGCAAAATGCTTGACTCATTAAGGGCTTGGATAATGGACTAGTCTTCTTAGGTAATAAGGGCAAGGTAGTAAGGGTAGAAATGGAAAGTTGGAAAACCACACCTATAGATGTGGACACCATATCCATTGTGTTTTAGGGAGATACAAACTACACAACCGTTGTCAACTCCCTAAACAAATACATTCCCTACCAAGCTGATGACTCGGACTCATTGCACATCCTCACCACCCTTAACTTACCATTTATGAAAGAAAAAGAATACAAAAGATCATACAAATTTATGAGTCAAACAAGTAGAGATGAGCTCCCAATACACATGGTTGAGCCTAGCACAATTGATTGATGGTACTTGTCTTGATGATACCATCTTGACTTAGTGTCATAGGGTTTAGTGTTTCCTCCAATCATTGAGAGCTGACTAAAATCCTCACTCAATGGAGATGGTGTCTCAAGGATAATTTTGAAGCCAACCTAGGTACTTTTAAGGAATTGATTCACCAATAAGAATAGAATTGGACAAGGTTGTATCAAGCCCTACTTGACTATCATGCCAAACTAGTAGCATTGCTAGTGGAACTCGAGGACCCCAAGGAAGAAGAGTTTAGCATTTTCATAAGGGAAGTGACAAATAGACAAGACAATGAACCCAAAGGATCATGATTCTGATGGGAAGTCCATAGAGCAAATCATTGTAAATCCCAAGTCCAAAAAGGTGACATGGCTATTTTTTTACATCAAAGTAGTAAAAGTGAAGTCAAAACTAGAATGGCTATAGTATCTAGATGTCCTTGTTCATGAGGAAATAGGGATTTAGTCCTTGGACCTCGATTCAATTCTTGATATCCTTGTAGCTAAAGTGACTAGAGATAATGACAAAGACTCCTTTCAATAGTCAAAAATGAACTCAGAGTCAAACAATAGCATGGGTACCAATTCAAAGATTCTATAATCTATTCAATTAAAATGATATATCTACCTATACATGAAGTAAGAAGAAAACTTGGAAGAACCAATACTCTGATTGATGACAAGCAAAAGAAATCATCGTTCCCCCAAAGAAGAAGGGAAACCACATTGTCATTTTGCTTAGAGCCAAACGAGAAGGAGAATCCATCAAACCAATTGCGGAACCTACAAAGATTAAGGAAATAAATCTTGTTAGGAAGGGAGAGTCTCCCAAACTAGTGTAAATTGCCAACAACCTTTTGGAAGAGGGCAAGGAGAAGCTCATCTAACTCCTCAAGGAATTTCAAGACATAATCACATGGAAATATTCTAGCCTTAAGGGGGTATCACCACATGTACCCACCCACATAATAGTAATGTGATGTAGGCAATATTAAATCACTAAATTCACTCAAATGTCATTTTTGGGTAAAACATGGCATCATTCTAGGCCACATAATATCCAAGAATGGAATTGCAATTGACATATCAAAGATTGGATCATCTTAGAGTTGCCATCCACAAAAAATGCCAAAGGATTCCTCCATATGCAACACTTGGGGCTCACAACCTTCACAAATTACAATAACATCCATAACTATATTATCAGATGTGTCTTTGATCAAGGCACAACCATTCACCCTTGAGCATTCTCCATGTGTGACACTTCAATAGCAAGCACAATGCCTATTGCATGAATTGGAAAGGGAAGCTAAGTAACCCCAAAATGAGAATGTATTTAGTTCTAAGTATAAAGATTTACCTAAAAGTCATGTCCCTTGCCAAATGTATTTACTTTATAGTATAAAACTTTACTTGAAAGTCATGTCCCTTGTTGTGACTCAACACTCTACTATGTTAGTATTATGAGTGATTTTTGATGTGGTAACACATGAAAGTACTAGTTAAATTTACACATCCTCAATGTATAATAAGACTCACTATTTACAATGTTTCATTAAATACTTATTGTGCATGTGACACATATTTATTTTTACATGAATACATGTTTCCGTAATACCTCTTATCATAAGGTGAGAATCAACCCTTCTTTGTCTTAGAGCTAAAATTCTACCCTTCTAGTGCATTGATATATCTCAAATTGTAAATACTTTCACCTTGAAAGCTCCCCTCATATTTGGATGCATGTGTACCCAAGATGAACAATTATATGTATCATTGATCAAGTTTTCTTTCTCATATTTTCTATCACACACTTTTATTGAGGCAACATTTGTTCATCTCTATAGCATTATGACCTAAAAAATAAACGTAAAGAATGATGTATTAAACCCTAAACAAAATGCATTTTAAATGGACCAATAATCATAAACATTAGGGGAGATTTGGACTCAAATTTGGACCTTTAAGTTTTAGAGAGAGAAAGCCTCTGAATCGATAGGGGGAGGGCTACAATTATGGTGAAATGGGGTTTTTTAATTTTGAAGTCTTTTATCTCCATTTTATAGATTATTGGAAAAAAACCATTCTAAACTATTTTTGGAGAACAAATTTGAGAGGCATAAGAAACAAGAGGTATTTGTAACAAACCACCTCAACACAAAATGTACGCACAAAAAATTTAAGAAATCTCCCATGGCAATTTTCTTCATCATATATATGAGCAAAATCGTTGATCCTTGCATGAACTCACCCCCCCCCCCACCCCCAACTAGCCAAAGGACTTAAGCCTTAAAAGTATTGAATCGATGGGGATAAGTTATCCATGTGAACTCCTCCTTAGGTATATGTGCACACATATACACATGAACACGTGCATACACGTTTCATAAATAAAGATATAATTTATGCTTTTGAACTCACTCTTGATGCACAATTGTGCATTTACTTAAAAGCACATGAACACATGCAAAAAGAATAGTTTTTGCAAACACTAGCTAATTATTTTCAATAGTGTATATGTGTTATTCCTTATCATGAAAACTCCACCTTAGTCATCGACAAAACACGTAAAAAATTATTCATGCATGAAAACGAAAAATGTGAAGAAAAGAAAAAACATCCAGTTAGTCTAATTCTAACTAAAAGCCAAAGAGTAGTTAGCTAAAAGAGAGAAAGAGTTCAATTGTAAGTAGGACTTTATAAGAGAATGACACATAGTGAGAGAGAGATAAGCAATGATTAGAAAGAGTGTGTACTTTTTCTCCCATCTCTTGCCACATAAGTACTCATTTCCCTATTTTTCCAACTATCATATAATTTTTTTAAAAAAAATCCTAGTACTTTTTAACCTCCACAAGACACCTCATTTCTCATATCCTAATTTTTTATGAAAAAATCAAAAACGAGATTCTTTTTTATTAATTGATAATTCCTAAGTTGCCACATCAATACTCCTCCTCCAATTTTTCCAATTTTCTTTTTTTAAAATATTTTTTGCCACTTCCAACCTCGATAGGACACATCATACCCTCTTTCTAATTTTATCTTAAAATTAAAAAAATGAGATTTTTCTAAAAAAATCTCAAACTACCACCTCACTAGAAATATCCTATACATGGCATTTTCATATTTAAAAGAATTTAAAAATTTTTAACAAGTTGGCACCCATTTAATCAACCCATCACCCATCATTTTCATGGTACCACCATGTGACACTTCAGATGTCGCATATGCAGGGAGCATCCCAAACCTCCCCCTCCCCCTTCTATAAATAAGACCCCTTCCCTCCATTGTGAAAGCATGAGTATGAAGCTAAACAGACTCCGCCGTGAAAAAGGGTGATCAAAGAAGCGACGACGACACTCTGCCAAAATCTTCTTTTAATTTTCTTCTTTCTTTAAAATCCAAAAATATCCTCATCATGCTGCCAAGAAGACGAGGTGTGGCATCACCCCCAAATGTGGCTACGCTACCAATATAGTCACTTAATGCGCGATTGGCTACGAATAATCCTAGCCAAAACCAGGTTCTAAAATAAATTAATAAAATTCTATTTTATTTTTAAAAAATAATAAATTTATTTTATTCTTAAAAGCATGAATTAGATTATTACTTTAAAGTTTAAAAACTCAATAAATTAATTATCAAAATTGATTTTTAATATTAACATTTGGGTGATCTTTTTCTTTATCGAATGATAAGTTTTTTTAGAAAGAAAGAATTAGTGATAATTATAGTTAAAGTTAGATTAGGTTCTAGTCATTAGAAATAATTAGGAAATTAGTTGTATATATACATGGGATAATAAAGTCAATGTAAAAAAAAAAGAATGATTATTATGCCATAGAAAATCGTAAAATAGAATGTTATACTAAAGAATAAACAAGTATGCTTTAAAAAAAATTCACTTAGAATGTTATGCTAACTATTATGCTCTGGAAAATTTCACATAAAATGTTAAGTCAAAAATCTTGTTTAACATCATATCTAGTTTAAGGCTTATCCAAAGTAATCTATTAGAAAACTAACACTATTCAAATATTAGAATTAGTGTTAAAAAAACATATATAGAATGTTAGAATTCTTTCCATGATTGAGCTAACTATAAATTTTAGTATCACACTTATAAAAATGACATTAGTAAAATCCTTTAAAATATTAAATATTAACTAAGAATAAATTAGTTAAGTCCATCTCTAAAAGTTAAGTATAGTTATAGTAACAATTATTTAGATGCATCATTGAAATTTGAGTTATTCTCTTGACTAAAAATTAATGATTTCTATGAACATTTAAACATATAGGACTTATTTTTATGATAATGATAATTATTAATAGAATTGAAGACTCCTTTAAATAAGAATAATGTCTATCAATTTGACCATGGAACGACTTTCGTAATCATAAACTATCCTAGACGGCATACGAAATATAGATTATTACTTAAAAATGGATTTCCTAACTCTTGGGTGACAAAACAGATAAATACGAAAGTATAGGAAATGGTTGATTTAGTAAATTTAGAAAAAAATGTCATAGGGAAAGAAGGTAATCAAAGAAAGAAAAGAATTGGTTGCCATAATTTTGAAAAATTAGGAAATTGGCAAAACAAATCAAGCAAAGTCTTCCCGTAGAAAATTCAATAGCCGCAAAAAGGAAGAAGCATGGAATGAAAATCCTTAGAAATTAGTTGGCTGTCAAAATCAAAGTTATTGAAAAATCTTTTTGATGAAGTTATAACCAATTTTATAAATTACTGTTTTTAGTAGCATTAATTGCTCAAGAAATATTGACTGTAAAGGATTGGATGGTTGATGGTTTCTGATTTTCGAAACCTAGATGTGATTACCATTTCTTCACTAATGGAAGGAAATATTTTTGCCCAAATTAAGGGTGATTTTAGTGGTTGAATTTTCCATGGGGTCAATTGCTGGAGCTCGAACGGGCTAGATATATTTTTTGGTCTACTTAGAGCGTTTGACTAGCACCTAGGACAGATGGTCCAGTACGGAAGGTGCCCTTCTATGGTGACTCATAACCATGAGGGGCTCTGGTCAGAACTTATTCCTAGAGTATGTAGTCGGTCCTAAGACGGAGACGAAATCCGTAATGTTATCGATGAGGTTTTGCATTGGAGCCTGGAGATATAGGTTGGAAACACTTCTCTAGTTTTTAAGGGCGGACGCACCTTTGGTTTTAAGGATGGAACTAAAAATATATAAATATGCTTTTATCTAATGTTTTGAAAGGACTAGTTTCAATGTTTTCGTGTCGTGAATTAACGAAGACGTGAAACGAACCCTATGCTAAAAGGGTAATTAATGAAGCTGTTTTTATGTGTTCAACAACGTGGTAGTACGCTCTATTTAGATAACTAAAGAAAACACCATTTAAAGAAAAGCAGGTAAGCGACCTTTCCTAACAAAAGGCATTAGATGGTAGGGTGGACCCAATGAGTCGGGTGCTTTGCAGAAAGGGAAAAATAGGATAAGAACCGACACAGTGACTTACCCTAGGGTCAGAGTCTTAGAACCCAAGTTGATCATTATCTTAGGGGAAAGGTGTAGCAGTTGTGCCAGAACACTTTAGGTTTCCACAAACCCGAGTCCGTTACTAGAAAAAAGCGTTGGACTCCATGAACCAAGGGTAATGACCCCTCTCTGTTCGAGCGAGAAGCCTCTCGAAGAACACCTCTGAACATGAGCTAGCTAAAGATAGGAGACTGTTAGGTCAACAGGAAACACTTAGGTCGCTCGTTGTGGGATGAGGCAGGACGTACCCCTATGAGGTAGACCTCGGATCGCCTAGACTAATCAAAATCCAAACATTCCAGTGGAGTGTGGATGGCGGCAGCTAGGAAAGACCCCAGACGACCACCAAACATTATATATTTAGCGGTCGATATGTCACAGTATTGGTATAATTAAAGACACTAGATGGAGACATTTCTTGTCAATCTTGTAGTCTCCCAATCATTTTCTTGAATTCTTAAATAATACACGTAAACATTTTTTCTCCGTTGTACTATCCCTCTCTTTTTCACAAAAATCTCAAACAATTCAACAAAGTGCATGTTCTCCTTGCATTTTTGCATAGGATGTGCTATTCTCTATTTTTACCCAATGTCTTCTTTTGCTTCATCTTTTATGTCAATGGAAGCTTCATGCCCTCAATGTCCTTCCTCTTCCATCAAAGCAATGGAAGCTCCACGTCCTTGGCATCCTTCCTCTTCCATCAGAGTAATGGAAGCTTCACATCCTCAATGTCCCTCCTCTTCTATCAAAGCAATCACAATATGTAACAATTTTGATATTGACAATAGTAGGCTGATTCTTATTAAGCAAAGACTAAACTTGGGGCTCTAAGAAGGATCTTGAAGAGATTTTGCCAAACCGTGACTAACATTGCACGTCTTGCATCCATTACAGGCTATTTTGAAGGTAACTTGGTAAAGTAGGGGTTAACTGACTTAAGAGAAGAATAAACTGTGGTTACTTTTTGGAAAAGAGTCTCTCCTTCTTCATGTCTATGACTTCCATGGAACCAGCAGCCTTCAACTTCATCTTTCTCCATGAATCTTGCCTCTCTCCAACAATGGACTATGTAGAAGGCTTCTAGGAATCAAGTACAATAAGGTGTATACCATTTTGCCCTATCTTGGTGGTGTCACATCAACAAAATAATAGCCCAAAATTTGTGTTGATTTGCTATCCTAGATTGTAGTAAATGTGGCAGAGCAAACTCTCCTTCAAAGGTTGATTAGATTACTTCTATTCTTCATCCATATCAAGATCAGAATCCTTGACAAGCTTTGGAGCTTTCTATTGCTTCAAACATGGACTTCTTCTTCTTCTCCAAACCCTAACTGTGCAATCCATGGGCAACAATTAAAGCTTGAACAAAGCTCTTCAATTTCAATGGGCTTTTGCTTCTTCTTGGTAGCCATTAAAGCTTGAACAAAGCTCTTCAATTTCAAAGGGCTTTTGCTTCATTTCATCTATGGAGTTCATCTACATCAAGATTTTCTCAAGATTTGGTCAAGATTAGAGACATTGGAGCTTTCTTCAACTCTTCAAGCTTCCATAGATGATAAATTTGGGGATTCTTCTTCAAGCTTGATATTCTTTTTTTCTGAAGTATAAAGAGAGCTAAAGTCTTCCCATCACAAGGATTCTACATTGTTTGCTTCTTCATAGCCAACATTGAAGATCATACATTGAAGATTGAAGCAAGTTCATTGTCTTCTTTGAGTAAGGCTCTTCGACCTTGGTAAGATTGAAGATTATGGAGTTATAGGATTCAATTTAGAAGCAACATTTTGGGGCTTTTGTTGGCAACAAACTGGAAAGTCGTTACTCTTTTCTAACCTCTTGGATTATAAAGCATTACTTGTTACATGGGTTATGTTGACAACAAGCTCGAAAGTCATTACTCTTTTCTGAGCTCGTGGATTATAAAGCATTTCTTGTTACATGGGTTATGTTGATGACATGTGTGTGATGGCATGGGATCTTCAGTTAGCCACTTAAATGCTTATGCTAATTTATCTACATCAATGTCTTGCTATTGTTGGTAGTGGTGATAAGATGATGCTCATGTTGGCATCACAAATGCTTAAGTTGTCATTGGTTGGTTCATATTGGTAGTGATTCCATTCATACAGTGATTACAGGACATTACTCCTTCATTGCAGTCATTAAAATGGGTCGTCTAGGACTTTGATTACTTTTCATTGATCATGAATTGATGTCTTGATACCCTATAGAGTGCCCTAAGTTCTATTTGTGAGTATACAAGGTTCAACAAGGTCAAAGTTGGATTTATAGACTCAATAATAGATGTGAGTTTGGTTGTAAGTACTTATCCATCAATTGCAACCACATACCTCTTAGTTGGTTCAACAAGGTGTAATGCAAGCTCTTATCAATCTCTATGATAACAGTATCTTACATGATCTATATGTAATGTTGAAGCTAAATGCATATTGTTGGAAAATTGGAGTTTCAAGCTGATTTTTGGGCATCAATGAAGTATTTTTACAGCAGTGGTACTACTCTTTTACAATCTTTTCAAGGTGGGAATGTATTACATTGGTTGGTATCATTGCTTAAGTAGCCATCTTACCCACAATTAGAATATGCATTGGTATTGCTTTCCACTTTCTTTGCTAAGATTGATGCTAATCAATGGGCTACGATGGTTCATACACCTCCATTGGTTAGTAGGCAATCATGGGCTTCATTAGAAGGATGCTAGTGCTTTCATTAGTTAAACTTCTTGGGAAATGTTCTACCAAGATAGAGGAATATGTTACCTTCATCTTGATTCGTCTTTGTGTCTACCAAGAGGACATTTGCCATTGTGTAGATGGCTATAAATATTTTATTGAAGCACGCTTAAAAGAAAAAAGAAATGCTTGCATTAATTGCTGCTTGGTGCAATCACTTCAAGGATAGTGCTCAGCCTACTCTATAAACGATTACTTCTTTGGAATATTTTGATGCTGGTATTATGTCTAAATATAGAAAAGTAAATTATGGACAATAAGTATACTTTGTACAAAGCCAAGATGAAGAGGATTATTCCATAGATCTTGGATAGCAAATCAATGGGAATCAACCAAATGTAGTGCTAAATTCTTTGTTTCTTCAAGGCAATGGCAATGCTGAAGTGGATAATGGGTTTTATTTGGTGCGCAGATCGGACGCAGGTAGCTCACGTAGTGAATTCCCAAAGGTCCCCAAGAACAAAATACTCTACTTTTTAGCACAAAGACCAATGTAAAAGCAAGCACGACATGAGACAAGAGACAAATTGGGTTGAATCTCCCCCATGCCTTGTGTGAGCGCTTCACAAAGCATGTATTTAATATATATTTTCAATCTTTTTGCTCAAAAATAGCCCAATTACAAAAATATACAAGCTTTTAGCTTTTGAGTTTGCTTTCTACCAAAAATAGGAAAATAAAGCTAATGGACGGTGCCCAAAGAGTCTGGCACGCCCAATCTCAATGTCCAAATAAAAATAACATATCCAGGCGCATAAGCGCATACAAAATAATAATAAATAGTCGATGTCTCTATAGACATAATCAAAATATAGGCGTGGCGCCTATCAAAATATAGTCGAAAGGTCGAAAACCCGCTAGACTCCAATGCTTTCCTCCGCCACTGCTGCTATCTCTACACATCAACTGAAGCATTCACAATCGTTAGTAAAATAACACAATTAAACCGACAAAAGTGAATACCTAGCAGTCTTCAGCTACATAAATAAATCAACTGGTTAGAAATAAATCCTAACCTTAATTTATTACGAGTGCGCACTCTAAACTCATAAACGTTTATTAATTTAATATGCATTTTGCGGAATCACCCGCTATGGAATCACCCATGTACACACTAAATTAATGAAACGCCCGAAAAGGACAGGCGTCCCCATCAACTTCTCGCACAAAGAATCCTCTTTGCGTATGAGCCCCGGTCATCTAAGTTTACGGAATCCACCGTAAAACCTCACGGAATCCACCGTGGAATATGCCTCCTGGCATCATACCCCCGGGGTGGGATAGCAATTGACCTCAATTGCTATTAGCTCAATGTGGAGCTAACAGAGTGGGGAAAGCATTTAGGTCTCTAGCGTGCATCCATTGTGCTTCTTCTACAGGATGGTTCTTAAATTTCACGAGATATCTAGAGTACCTTCGGCCAGTTCTAGTGGTCATGTAGTCAGTGTCTATGATGGCTTCTGGTTCAAGGATTTCAGTCTCTTCTTCTAGTAAAGGTGGGTTTTCATATACAGGGTGGATAGGTAATTGTCCTCTAAATGGTCTCAATAAACTAATATGAAAGGTATTATGAATTTTCCAATGTGATGGCAGTTCTAACTTGAATGCATTGTCATTAATCTTATGAATGATTCTAAATGGTCCGTAGAATCTAGGGGCTAATTTGACAACTGGATGTCTATCTACAGGACCCCTTCCCATTGCCAAGGAGATCCTTCCACCCACACCAATAGCTTAATAAGGAGAGCACCTGCTGATGGTTAAGAGTTCGAATCTCTTTTGGTGGGCAAAAACACGTAGCAACCGTGACAATCTGAAGCTGATGGCTAATTGCTATGAGAATTCAATTTATTTACATTGTGTAATATAAGACTAGTGGCATCTCATTTTTACGTGCTGCCGGCCTAGCAAGTCAACATGTAACCATTTTTTTGATGAGATACTTTAAAAATCAATTTACCATAATCACACTATGCGAAAGCAGTGGAAACATATGAGATGCATGCATACCAAATAATGTAATAGATTTTCCTTGAAAATTTATATTCATTGTGTGCGTGGAATAATCTATATTGGGATTATGTTGGTGTCTCCATGGCATTCCTAGAATAATGTCGCTAGACTGTAATGGGACAACTAAGAAATTTCTTCTTTCAATATATGGACCAATTTGAATTTCTAAATTTTGAACTTCTTGTGTGCCATTGTACCTAGTACCTAAAAATGCAGCTTTTATGCGATAGTGCGTAGGTACTGTATGCAATTTCAATTCCTTTACCAATTTTGCTGAAATAAAATCATGCGTACTACCGTCATCATGCAATACAGTTCTTTCTTTTCCATGCACCATACATTTCATAGTCAACAATGAATGTAAAGTAGGCTTACCTGGTAGAGTGTCGGAAGTAGTAGTAGGATCATCTTCTTCTTCAGTGAAGTCCGGCATATCCTCATGCTCGTCCTCGTCCATAGCTCCAAGGTAGTTGATATGTGCTGATGCCTTCTTTGAATGACAATTTGCTGCGAGATGGCCTGGCTGGTGACACTTGTAACATACGATAGGCTTGGCTTTGGTCACATTATTTGCAATGGCTGGGAGTCTGGGTATATTTGGATTTGCTTGTTGGATAGGCTTAGGATTTGGATTGACAGTGGATGGTAATGCAGGTGGTTTAGGCCAATTCTTGCGGAAAGATGGTGATGAGAAACGACCTGGATTAAACCTTCTGAAATTTGAATTGAATTGTTTAGATCCATAATTACCGTTTGCTTGGAATGGCTGTGGTCGTCGATCTCTTCCACGTAACTTATCTTCAGTGTCGTGAGCTAAGGAGATGGCATCTTCAAGGGTAGCAGGCTTGAACATATTCACCTCAGCGTAGTAATGTCCAAGAAGTCCAGACATGTACTTCCGCTTATGTGTCGTCTCTGGTACGTCTTCAAGCATGCGTAGCTGTAGGAGTGCATTCCAAAAACGCTCTGTATACTGTGGTATAGACTCACAGTCGCGTTGTTGAAGTAGATCCCATTGCTTGATTGCCTTCTCATGAAATTGCGGTGGAAGAAAATTTTGCATGAACTTCTTCTTAAAATCTTCCCATGTAGCAGGACATTCTATGCTCTTGCGGACGACAGTCCACCAAAGTGATGCTCTATCTATCAGATGATTAGTAACACACTTGATTTTATCTTTCTCAGGATAAGTTTCCTCATGGAAATAGTCATCAAACTGGCTAATGAATGATAAAACAGTCTTTCCTTCTCTTATGCCATTGAAAGTGCGAAACTTGAAACTTCGTTTACTTATCTTGGATTCCTTGCGAATGGTTTGTGCTTCAAGAGTGGCATCGATGGTACGGCGTATCAAATCTTCAGCTTGAGGTTCTTCTTTATCAGTGGACGCTCCTTGTAGCTTTGTCAATTGCGCTTGCAAGGCTTGCCTAGCTCTTCGCTCTTCGTCCAATTGCAACATGATAAGATCCAGCTTTTGTTCCATGGTAGGCTCGGGTAGGTCGTCTTCAGCCATAGGATCATCCATATGTGGGGTAGTCATCCTGTAAAACTCAACAAACCTTTCTCACTCAAAATCAGTTAGCGGGATGAGCGTAGCTCAAATTTGGGGTTACAAGGCTATGTATTTTGGGTATTTTCTTCTTCAATTTTCAGAAATTCTGAAATATTTCTGTCTCCGTTTGCTGAAAGTACTTCAACGAACTTGCAGATAGGTAAAACAGCTTGCTGCGAACAACTTTCCAGTTCTGAGTTTTTGCAAACGAACAAGTCTTTTAGGAGTTTCAAGCGTTAGTCAGTTCTGATTTAGTCTGACTTGCAGAGTTGCAGACTTAACAGACTTGCAGGGTTGTGAACTTGCTGAACTTAGCTGACTTGCAGGACTTGCAGGACTTGATTAATGTCGACTTGCGAAACTTGTCTTCTGGAGTGCGTGACCGAGAGTTTGCAGACTTATCTGCCTTCACTGACTTGAGAGTAGCTTAATGACTTAAGCTTAATAGATTAAGCTTAAGCTAATAAGCTTAAGAAGGAGGAAATAGGCCGCCGTTTTCTGATCGTGAGGGGGGGGGTCCGTTTTTTCCGCCGAAAATTTCGGGCGCCTCCTCTTGTAGGTCGATTTGAAGATTAGAAGCTTTTAAAGCTTCTTAAGCTTTGTCTTAAGCCTTTTTTTTAATGAAAGAATGAGAAAATTAGGCAAGCTTATCTGTAACTCCACGACTTCATGAAGAGAATGGATGAGTGGTCCTCCGCCGACAGAGAGTGGTCCTTCGCGATCTGAGAGTGGAAACAGGGGTTCTTGATCGCCAGAAGTCTGCCTGTATCGACGGTTCGCGACGAGATTGACTGTAGAGGTCGTTTGTTCCTGGAGCTCCGCCTTCGCCCGAGATTGGTAGCGATTGGAAGCCCTTGATCTCTGCTCCGCTCTGATACCACTGGTGCGCAGATCGGACGCAGGTAGCTCACGTAGTGAATTCCCAAAGGTCCCCAAGAACAAAATACTCTACTTTTTAGCACAAAGACCAATGTAAAAGCAAGCACGACATGAGACAAGAGACAAATTGGGTTGAATCTCCCCCATGCCTTGTGTGAGCGCTTCACAAAGCATGTATTTAATATATATTTTCAATCTTTTTGCTCAAAAATAGCCCAATTACAAAAATATACAAGCTTTTAGCTTTTGAGTTTGCTTTCTACCAAAAATAGGAAAATAAAGCTAATGGACGGTGCCCAAAGAGTCTGGCACGCCCAATCTCAATGTCCAAATAAAAATAACATATCCAGGCGCATAAGCGCATACAAAATAATAATAAATAGTCGATGTCTCTATAGACATAATCAAAATATAGGCGTGGCGCCTATCAAAATATAGTCGAAAGGTCGAAAACCCGCTAGACTCCAATGCTTTCCTCCGCCACTGCTGCTATCTCTACACATCAACTGAAGCATTCACAATCGTTAGTAAAATAACACAATTAAACCGACAAAAGTGAATACCTAGCAGTCTTCAGCTACATAAATAAATCAACTGGTTAGAAATAAATCCTAACCTTAATTTATTACGAGTGCGCACTCTAAACTCATAAACGTTTATTAATTTAATATGCATTTTGCGGAATCACCCGCTATGGAATCACCCATGTACACACTAAATTAATGAAACGCCCGAAAAGGACAGGCGTCCCCATCAACTTCTCGCACAAAGAATCCTCTTTGCGTATGAGCCCCGGTCATCTAAGTTTACGGAATCCACCGTAAAACCTCACGGAATCCACCGTGGAATATGCCTCCTGGCATCATTATTATGGGCAAGAGAAAGAGCATGAAGAGGCTAATGACCAAGATGACGATCATGAAGACAAACCATATGAAGAAGGCCAAGTTAATAAGCAAGATGATCCTCTAATAGAAGACAATGTATATGAAGATCATCTGCAAACTTATGGACCATTTGAGGAAGTTTATGAGCATGTTGAAAATGAAGACTTTGAAGTTCTTGATCATGTTTATGATGGATTAGTTGAGAATATGCATAAGCTCACACTCAATCAGGAATTACATCAACTAGAAGAGGAGTTGGATGCATATGATCATGGTAATGAAAACTTGGATGATGATTTTGATGAATGGTATGTTGATAATGAGAATATACGTGAGATTCATGATGGCTATAATATGATGCACAATGAATATGCTTATGGCGATGAATATGGGGATCTTTCTCCCTACCCATTTGACCCAGCAAGTTTATAAGTTTGATTATAGTCTTTCTCCTCTTGATCATTATTATGATGCTATACCTTTTGATCCAAGAGGCTATGGGTAGGATTTTGCACCTTCATTAGGCCAACATCCATATTGGGGTCCAAATCTTTATCTTTCAGAGGTTTATTTGGTTGAAAACTAATCACTTTATCTATTGTTCTACTACATGCAATTTCTAGACAGCTTACTAATTTGGCTTTGTTTCAATTTTGATTTGACTCATAGCACACTTGATTTGGATGTGCCTATCAAAAGATATCTCAATTTTACTATAGTCGGGTCTGTACTAAATAGCAAGTTGCTTATTGTTTGCAAGTGTCTTTTTTTGTAGTTATGGTGATTAAGTTTTTAGTTTTATAATTTCAAATGGATATCCATCTTGTTGGGGGTAAAGGCACCTCCGCCTAGCCACCCATGTATTACTACACTAACAGTACCTGCGCCTGCACAGTGCAGGCGGCGAGTGCCCATCACTGTCACTTTATTCTTTATTCTTTTAATGACAGATGAATAAAGGGAAGGACGGGTCACACATTGTGACTATTGGAGTTCCAACATTGTGTCTCTCTCTCCTTTGCTCTTGCTCTCCCGCCATAGCTCTCCCGTGCAAGCTTCGATCCTTCTCACCTTTCAACTCGTATCAGAGCATGGTTGCTTGAACATTCGAGCTTGGTCCGTGACTCCGTCAACATTCATGTGAATCCCTACACCATTGGTTCTCACTCTTGGCAGGCATATCCGACTTCTTTGAGCTCCGATCACTCCCTGGCTTCCCAAGCACCTACCCAACCCATTTGGGCACCCTCATGGCATTCCTTTAGAGATATTGAAGAATTCTTTTGAGTGTTCATTTTAGTTTGTAGGGTATAGCAGGAAGGGGCAGCCATAGCTCCAACCATTGGAGCTCCCCCATTTCATATCTTGGCTCCTACCTAATTAGGCTTGACAAGGCTTTATGTAGGCCTTCTTTAGGCCCTACTTGAGTCCCTCTTCCACCCCATTAATTCCATGTGGACCTGCAACATCAGCCCTATTTGGGCTAGCTTGAAGACCTACAAAAATTTCATTTTTTACTTTATCCCTCCCTTGGCAACCATTGGCAGCTTGAAAACACTTCATTTGGCACTTGGGAACACCCCCTTGATGCTCGACATTGGTGTTTATCATTGGCATTGATTTATGGATTGGTTTACATTAGTCTAAGACTATTTTCCATAGTCCACAGGTAGCCACAAACAATGTTACATCAGCACTTTATGTTTATGCTTGGTTGTCATCGACATTTGATGCTCGGTTGGTCTCGAATGGTCCCTGAATGTTAGGGGAATGTATGCCTATTGATTGGCCATCATTTGGAGCTAATTTAGTGGCCTAAAATAATCATTTTTACATAGTAAATCACTACTGTACACCTCAGGGCTGAAGCTTATTTATTAACTTTATGCTTTGCCTATTAGTCATCACAGATGCTTCCCGGGTGTTTCTTATGACTATTGGGATGCAAATGAAGGTTGGCAATTTCTTTGAATGGTTTCGGAATGTATATTGAGCCTTATTTGAGCTCCGTATTGGTTGGCATTTACTTGACATTGGTCTACACTAGCATGCTTTGTGACAGAGGTTATACCTATGGTCTATGTATGACCCGTTGGTACATGCTTGATGCTTATGTTACCTACATGTGCTAGTTACATTGTTTGGACTTGAATGCTACTGGAGCTTCGTTTGGGCTTGACTTTGGATATTCTAGAGCTTATTTTGGTCATCAGAGATTAATTTCGGTCTTGCTTTGGCTCCTATGCTCTTATTGATGTATGATCTTGGATACTCCATCACTGGTGCTCTTACATGCTTTGTTAGAGCTTATTTGCTTGACACTTACGGCTTTTGTGTCAATGGGAGCATCTTTGTATGCTTATCAGATATTAAGCAATGCGGATTATGAATATTGAGCTTTTTGATCTTTGAGACCGGGATCTCCTCGTGGATGATGTATGGTTGATATACCTTGGTCCGTGTAGATGTACTTGGGCTGATTCTTCTTTGTATTCACTGAGTAGACATCGACTTGTGTCAGGTCTTGGCAATGGTATGTATATTTTGCCTTATTGATTGGGGGATGTACCAACTTTACTAACGGACTTTGTCTGACATGCTTGGGTGTTGGCTCATGTCAGTTTGATTGTTACATGCTTGTTTATGCCCACTTGATGTTGGTTTTGCATTGGCAATCATTGATTGACTTTGAATATTGGGTTTTGCTTACTGTCAGCTCTCATTGTACACTATTGTCATAAATTACAGCAAGCATATATATCCGGATTGTCATTTATTTTTCATGTTGACTCATCTTGGTTTGATGTACTTTTGATGGTACTTGATGGGTAGCATTATCAAATACTCGTTTCTTGCCATCTTGCCTTGGTTTTGGTGGTTTTTTTATCATTTTCTGCAGTTTATAGCAAGTTGTTTTTAACTGTCTATACTATTTCAGCTTGCAGAATGGCATCTTCTTCCACTAACAATGCTATCTTCAACATCACTAAGCTTGATGTTATGATTTATGCATATTGGAAGAGCCAAGTATTGGTGCGGAAATTGCACATAAAGCCACTAGGTTTGAGTGAAGAGTAGCTTGAAACTATGACTAGTGACGAATGGATGGAGCTTGATGAGTTATGTAAGTCCACCCTCATCTTGTCTCTCACTGAACAGGTGCATTGCAATGTGGTTGAGGAAGCACAGAGTGCTTGGCAGCTTTGAGATAAGATCAAGAACCTCTATGATAAGCAAAGTCCTACAAGTCAAATGTATTAGCTGAAACAGCTTATGGATCTCCGCATGAAAGAGAATGTGACCATGTTAGCTCATTTGAGCCAATTTCATGCTATTCTTAAGAACTTGGTTTTGCAAGGCATTGATTTCAAAGAAGATATCACTCTATTGTTCTTGCCTAGAGCTCTTAATGAGTCTTGGGATGTATTTCGTACTACCTTATGTGCTTCTATCACTACTCTAAAGCTATTTGATGTTCAGAGCTCTCTTCTGCAAGAAGAGATAAACTGTAAGAATTTGGATACCTCTCATGTATCTCATGCTTTGATTGTTAGAGGCTGACATGATGGAAATGCAAAGAATGACTATGGACAGGATTCACAAAAATCTCGGTCCAAGTCACACAGTAAGTCTCGTGGGAGAAATGCAAATCTGACTGTCATCATCATGGGAAGAAAGGCCACATAAGGCCACAGTGTCATGAATTGCGCAATGAAAGACGCTTGACAAAGCGGAAAGAGAAAGTGCAAGAAAAGTCTTTTCATCGCAACATAGTACCTGCTAGGTCAAGTGTTAAAGTTGAAGAGATCAATATTATGTAGCCCGAGGATAGTGATGGGGATTATATCCTTGCATCAGCTTCATCTAGTGCTTTGCATATGTTAGAGATACAATCTATATATGCACATTGTTGGCTCTTGAACTCAAGTGCGTCCTTTCATGTGACACCTTGCCAAGAGTGGTTCCATTCATACCGTTCTATTTAAGGTTCTATGCGCTTGGGTGATGATAGGTCTCTTGAGATTGTTGACATTGGTGATGTTAGGCTGCAATTTCCTTCTGGCAATAGTTTTGTTATGCACAATGTACGTCATGTACCTACATATAGTCTCATGTCCGCTGGATAGCTTGATGATGCAAGATATCATGTATCTTTTGAAGACTCTGCATGGAAGATTACTCGTGGCAAGCTTGTGCTTGCGAGAGGTGCCAAGGCCGGCAACCTCTACCCCTTAGTTGTCTTTGGATCTACAGTTGATCATGCTTTATCTATGGGGCCTTTACCTCATGTATCTCTTTGGTATGCCCGTCTAGGGCCAAAGTCCATTAAGGGAATGAAAATGTTTTCTGGTTTGCAGTACTTACCACCCCTTGAATATTCTCATTTTGATTCTTATGATCATTATCTTTATGACAGGTAGACTAGATCTATGCATAAGAAGTCCGGTATGTCATGCATGAGTAAGCTCTTGGCTTTGGTACGTTCTAATGTATGTGGGCCCATGCCCTGTCAGTCTTTGGGTGGTGCGAAGTATTTTATTACCTTCATAGATGTTTTTTCACGTAATGTATGGGCTTATCCCATAAAGCAAAAGTCCAATGTCTTGGTAGTTTTTCAAAGATGGCTTATTTTGGCAGAAAACCAATTTGAGCATAGGCTGAAATGCCTAAGGACAGATAATGGGGGTGAATATGTATCATGTGCTTTTGAGCAGTTCTGTGATGAGAGGGGTATTAAGTGTCAATTGACCACCCCTTACACCCCTCCCCAGAATGGTATGGCTGAGCGGATGAATAGGAACATCCAGGAAAGGATTCAGTATGCTTAGCCATACAGGCCTACCCCAATACTTTTGGGCTGAGGTAGTTACGACTGCCGTGCATATCATTAATAGATCACCTTGAAATGCCATTGATTTTCAGGTTGCAAAGGAGGTATGGACATGAAAGCCTCCCTCTTATATGCATTTACGTGTCTTTGGATATGTGAGACATTTTGCCATGTGCCCAAGGACAAGCGTAACAAGCTGGATCCTAAGAATGTTAAATGTGTATTCCTTGGTTATGGATATGTAGGAGAGATGGGTTACTGTCTATGGGATTCGTAGGCATGGAAAGTCATCTGCAGCCATGATGTAGTCTTCCATGAAGACAAGATACATAGGCAGCCTGAGAGAGTCGTGGAGATACGTAGGGTTATATTTTAGGAGGAGCCATGTGCTCCCATACAGCTAGATGGACATCCTGCAAGCAGCAGCAGCAGATGCTCATGACCAGGGTGTTTTGGATAGAATGTTGGGTAGGCAGTAGAGCCTGCAATGTGGCGTTCTACTTGAGATGATAGATTTGAGCCCTCCATGCACTATGTCTTGGTTATATATGCAAGAGAGCCTCTCATCTATGATGAGGCTATGCACAGGGGTGACACTCACTCTTGGGAGAGGGCTATGCAGCCTGAGATAGACTCCTTGCATAAGAATATGACTTGGGATTTGGTTTCCTTGCCTGATGGCAAGAAGGCTCTACTATGCAAGTGGGTGTACAAGCTGAAATGTATCCCTGGACACCCAAAGCTGGCATACAAGGCTAGATTGGTAGGAAAGGGTTTTAAGCAGGAGCATGGTGTTGACTTTGATGAGGTCTTCTCTCCTGTGGTTAAGATGACCCCACCCTATGCTTAGTCTTGGATTTAGTTGCATAGCTTGACTTGGACTTGTACCAAATGGATGTCAAGATGGCTTTCTTACATGGGGACTTGCATTATGAGATTTACACAGAGTAGCCTAAGGGCTTTGCAAAGATTGGCATGGAGCACCTAGTGTGCAAGTTGAAGAAAAGTCTTTATGGCTTGAAGCAGGCACCTAGGGAATGGTATCATAAGTCCGATGCCTTTATGCAATCACAGGGCTACAGCCGTAGTGCTATGGATCCGTGCTTGTCCACAAAGAAAGCCCATGATGGATCTTTGCTTATTATGGTACTCGATGTGGATGACATGCTATTAGCAGGAAAAGCTCATGAGGAGCTAGATGCTCTTTAAGCTCAACTCAAGAAAAGCTTTGAGATGAAGGATCTAGGATAGGCCTCTCACATACTTGGTATGCACATTAGACACGATAGGCATCAAGAACTCCTCTACTTGTCACAGAGGGGAGTACATTCATAAAGTCCTTGAGCGCTTTCGCATGTAGGACATGAAGCCTATTGGTTGTCCATTGCCTTCTTATGTGAAGGTATCACAGGTTGATTGTTCACACACAAATGAGTAGAGGACCGAGATGGCCAAGTTTCCCTGTGCATCTATAGTGGGAAGTCTTACGTATGCCATGATAGCCACTCGTCTAAATATTGCCTTTGCATTTGGTGTTGTGGCACACTTTATGGCTACACTTAGCAAGAAGCATTGGGATGCTGTGAAGGGTATCATGAGGTACCTAAAGGGCACTGTAGATATATGCATATGCTATGGCAGCTAGGATACAGGAATCATGGGGTACACTGACTCTGATTATGCAGGACATGGAGATAGTAGGAAGTCCACTTCTAGCTATTTATTCACATATACTAGAGTTGCTATCTCTTAGATGTCTAGGGTGCAAAAGTGTACGGCTCTTTTCACCACTGAGGTCGAGTATGTTGTAGCCACTAAGGCTTGCAAAGAGGCCATATGGTTAGGCCGTTTGGTTCATGACCTTAGTATTGATGCTATCCCTAACTGCATTCAAATTCTATGAGTGCTATTCAGTTAGCCAAGAATGTGGTCTTCCATGCGAAGACGAAACATATTGAGGTGAGATATCACTTCATACATGGGGTCATTGAGGACAAGTCTGTTGATCTTGTCAAGATCTCGACTGACCAAAATCCTACAAATCTACTCACCAAAAGCCTCTCTACGAAGCGCTTTGCCTTCCTCAGGAGATTGATGGCCATGGGATGAGATGACATCTTTCCTCATCATATTGCACATGTGTACATGTTGTACAATCTTTTCTTTTTTCTTTTTCACTCCTCACTGAGGCAGATTCGCCTTTAAGTGGGAGTTCGTTGGGGGTAAATGTGCCTCCGCCTAGCTACTTGTATATTACTACACTGATAGTACCCACGCCTGCACAGTACAAATGGTGAGCACCCATCATTGTCACTTTATTCTTTATTCTTTTAGTGACAAATGAATAAAGGGAAGGCCGGTCACACATTGTGACTATTGGAATTCCCACATTATGTCTCTCTCTCTCTTGATCTTGCTCTGCCGCCATAGCCCTCCCATCGATCCTTCTCACCTTTGACATCTGGTCTATTTGCTTTACCACTTTTGATTACATCCATTACTTAGTACATAATAGTGCTTTTCCTATTTTTCAAGCCACTTGTAATAGAGTAGTACTCTGATTCCCTTTACATTCAGCCCTTATAAACAATCCACCAATGTTTTTGAAGACAAGAATTTCTTTTGAGTGGGGATGGAATGTAAGAGAAGGAAAGTAGGCTACATAGGGGCATGTATAAAGGTGAAAGTACCAATCATTTTGTAACCAGTTTTGTATCTAGTTTTGACATTAGTACAAGTGTCTTTTTTGGTTTCATCTTTTTATTTTTGTCCTTTCATAACTGCGAGCATCTCTTTCCTACTTTCCTATATTTCTCTCTCCTTTGCACTCTTCTTCTCTCTTTCTTGCAGTCTTCTCTCTCCTCTTTCTCTCCCCTCTCAATTTCTCTTCATGACACTAATCTCTAATCTATTGATCAATTCTAAGAATTAATTGACCAATAATCTCTTATCAATGAGTGAAAAAGCTAAAGCAAGTGGATTATTAAGAGATTTCAGAGATTAAGAAAGTGGAATACCTTGAGCTTGAAGAAGATGATTGATGCCAATTTCAATCCAAATAATAGAAAAGCCCTCCATAATCCACCATAAAGCTTTAAAAATCCATAAAATTAGCCTATATAAGCTCAAATATGGTTGAATCCACAAAGAATCAATACTGCAAGCTTGCTTGAACACTTGAATGTGATTCATGCTTGTTGAAGAAAAGCCCCAAAATAAACCTTCAATATGAGCTTCAAGATCCTCAATAGGCTGAAATCATTGCAATGTCTTCAATCTTGGAGTCCATTCTGCTTCAAAATGATGATAGAGAGTCTTTAGAGGTCAAAAAGGACCAAAGATTGAAGAAATTGAAGCTCCCAGGTCTATGGCTATGGTTGCCTTGCTATGTTTTAGGGTTTTCAGCAAGAGAAGGAAGACCATGACTCAAATCTTGTAGGAACTTGCTAGAGATATTACACACTGAGTGTACCAAGGTTGTTTAACAAGACTAGAAGAGATTAGGAGTAGGAGGAGTATGAAGCTTAAGCAGCAAGATTAGCATGTGGGTTGCTCATGGAGAAGACTACTTAGCTTGGCTCACACTATGGTGCTCTTTCTGATGGCCAAGAGTTGAAGAATCTTTGCCCGAAGGTTATACAGGAGTAAAATGCCACTAAAGAGTAGGATTATTACATTTCTTGGTAGCCACCATGGAAGCTTCACCCAAAGCTTAGAAGAGAGAGGAAAGAGAAGCCTCCCTTGAAAAGTAACCACTATTTATTTCGCTACTAAGCTCGATTAACTGCCATTTGACCAAGTTACCTCAAATTTGCATGAAAATTTGAGGACGACCTACTATTTTAACCTTCCACTGCCATGTCTATCCTTAAATATCTCTAGATATAGTCTTCATCTAATTGTAGATGTCCTACAAGCCATTGCTAGTCACTGTCCATGTCTAATACCTGTAGTACTTATCTAAAATTGGTTTTTATGGTGAAAAAATGAACTAGAATAGAAGAAAAATGGATCAAAGACCAATGCTTTGATACCACTTGTCAAGAAGTTAATTGGAGAAAAAATATTGCAAAAGAAAGAGAAGAAGTGCAAAAGAGAAAGAAAGCAAGTGATGAGGAGAGAGAAAGACAAAAAGAAGTAAAAAGTCATTGAAGCTATGAGCAAGGTAACGAGGAGAGAGACAGTAATGCATTAATGTATCAATCGATGAGTAAAATTACATGTCTCTTCCTTTTATACCTATGCTAGTGTGACATGGTATTACTATTATTTTCACACTAAACCACTATTCTTCCCAACTTCTTACAATTTGGTGCTTCCAAGTGTGTGCTTCCCATGAAGAGATCAAGGCATCACATGCATTTGCTAAGAAGCGAGTGTTGAGATGAGTCTTTATGCCATGTTCTTATGGCACTTTGAGGGGGATTCACAATGAGAGTATGGTCAATATGTAACAGAGTGTGTCTAGCTAGGTTTAAATCAAGAATCCCCTTGGACACACTTGCATTTGAGATGTGAAGGATGAGGGGTCAATACCTTGAAACTAATATTTGTTGTTCCAAGGTGGCAATGTGTACCGATTCGATTGTGTATGTTCGAAAGGTTGTGACTTGGGAGTCATGGTCCTGCATCAATAGCATGATAAACCACATGAACCTAGCTTGGGTCAATGAGTTCATGCTAGCTAGAAGGGGTGACCAACTTGACCACATTTTTAGCCACCAAACCAAACTAGTTACATGCCAATGACCATTTACAAGGCCTTTGGGCCTTAATAGATGCATTACTCAGCCACAATTGTTCACTCATAAATGGCCAATGTGGAGCCAAGTAGCTCATTTATGAGTGGCTGACATGGAGTCAAGTAGGTTGTTTGTGAGAGTGGCTAATGTGGAGACAAGCAGCTCATTTGTGAGAGTGGCAATGTCGAGCTGTGATGACTAAATGTGGGGGAGGGTCATTGATCAATTCATTGTGGCTAAGATGGTGGCCTTATTAACCGAATGGGTAACGTGGTGGCCTTATTAACCAATTGTCCATCAGGTGGCGACCAAATGTAGGATAGCATGTGAGTGTACTCAAGCATCCAACTCTATGATGGTGGCCAAATCCGTAGGCCACGCATGTGGCATGGTTTGGATCATTCGATTGGCCCCACAAAGGGTATGTTCACAATCTTTTGTGGGATATCATGTTAGTAGTGTTCTTGCTAGTAGCCTACGTCCTTAAGCAATGCTGCCAAAGTCAATAGCAGTTGGCAATAGCCCCCCAGACAACCACCTGATAGGTGAGAGAACTACAACCAACGTCCTAATGGAGGGTGATATGGTATGAATTCGCACGAGGCCTTATGGCCTTCAAAAGGCTATTTTAAGCAATCCACTTATCATTATTTTTCTTTTCTTTTTTTAATACTCATGGTCTACTAACCAAGGGCCACCAAAGTCATTCAACTATGTAATAGGTCAATATGCTCTCAGCCCCCATCGAGGGAATATGACTCTTAGCCTAGTAAGAGGGACTTTGAGGCCTTAGGGAATGGAGAGGACAATGTTCAAGGGCTGAAGGCATGAAGGGATGAAGGGATGAAGGCCTTATGATCATGTGTAGCCATGAGCCACAACGAAGGAGCATCAAGGCTTATGGATCAAGGTGGATAAGGACAAGGCTTTATACAACTATGGTTGAGGCCTTATGGCCTTGCAATGAGGTTGAGGCCTATGGCCTAAATAAGAGGCCAATTGCCTAAAAATAGTGGTCAAGAGGGTTGAGAGGGATGTCCAAGAGGTGGCTAAGAATAATTGGAGTTGGCCCAGAGTGGGGGCCTAGATGGTGTAAGATTGAGACTTAGTCAAGGTCAAGAAGTGTGGCCTAGGAGAGTGGCAAGAGGGGCAACAAGCCAAGGATGTGCCACCATGGAGTCTCGATCTCACTTTCACTTGAGCTGGTGGACCACACTACCTTCTCCTATGGGAGTGTTCTCTCTTCAAGATCACTCCTTCTAGCCATGCTTCTTCTAGAGTGCACTAAAAAGGAAAAGCTCACACAAAAGAAAACAAAGCCATAGATTATCATAAATCTACAGTAAAGTCAACTAATGCTCCTTCTTCCCAACTAAGGCCCTTGCTTGCTTCTACACTCCCATAGGATATTCAACAAAGACCTATCCATCCATCCTAACCTATCTCACACCCATTCTAAAGCCACTCCTAATCCATTTCAAATAACACGCTCCTATTCCATTTTGGAGTTGCGCTTCTATTCTGATGTATGATAAACAAAATGCATGCCATCATGGATGATTCCTTTAGGTCCTAACACAATGGAACCAAAATTTCAAAGCTTTCACAAGCTCAACCACAAGACTTGATGGATTTCTTATTATTTTCAAGTGCTTCATCTGATTTGGCAACGACTACCTCTCACATAGCCTATAGATCCTCCAAAGTCATCAATCTATCCACTCTTCTCCCAAACACCATAAAAGCAAGATTTAAAGAATCGATGAGGGTGTAGTGAACTCCTCACCTTACCTTCTCCTCAATGCTACAATACAAAGGCTCAATGGTGGCTCCGAGATCCATGCAGTAGCACTCAATCTATTGCCTCTACTCCACGGCTCCTAATCTAATTTGCTAGTGCCCGATCCAGGAGAGGAAATGTGAAGAAGAAGAGAGTCCACCCAATCCCTCCTCCAATTTGTATTGTTAACCCTCAGATGAACAAGGTGAAAAATCTAGAAAATCTAAAAGCAGAATACAAGGCCAAGGCAAAAGTGAAACGAAAGACAGCATGCTAAGAAAAATATGGAAACACAAGAAGTGCAAAAAAGTCATAAATCAAGGAGAAAGGCGCACAAGAAAAGCACCAGTCAATACTTTTGTAAAAGAGCACAAGGCGCACCATGATTATTTTAAGAGTGCCCTCTCACCCGTGCAAATTGTAAAGGTAGATGGGTGGTAGGAATGAAGCTAGAAAGATAGAAGGACAATGGGAAAAAGGGCCTATAGGCCATGGTCGGCCATGTAAAAAAGGGGATAAGGGGATGACCACCCAAAAGGGATTTAGGGGTTTGTATATAAAGTTGAAAAGTGAATGAGAAGCTCATTCTTGTGTGTGGTCAAAAGTAGCTTTCTTCTTCTTCTTCTTCTTCTTCTTCTTGCTTGCTTGCTTGAGCTTGTGCTTGAGAGAGGGAGTGTGAGAGTGTGAGGGAGTGAGTGTGTGAGGGTGAGGGACTGTGGTGGAGAAGCTCTCCATCTTCTCCTCTCTTCTACTCTTCTCTTCTATTCTCTTCTCTTGCTCGTGACAATGGAGCTTGGAGCATGGATCTTGAGAATCGAGCTTGCTTAAAGCTTGCACTTGGATCATAGAGCTACCAGAGTACTCGGGAGAGAAGGCAAGTCAATCGGGCATGGAGGTAAGCTCACTACACTCATAAAGAGATAGTGCGTCAACTATGTGAGAGGTAGCCACTAGTGCTCGGCTTGAAACGCTTGAAAAATTAGTGGTCCGTGGATCTTGGTAGTTAAGTGTGCACTCCAAACATTTTGATTCCGTTGCCGAGACCAATAAAGTCAATCTTTGAGTGCTTGCGTGCTTCAGATCAAGCATAGAAGTAGGGTTTTCCCTGAACCAGTGCTTGAGCTAGATAGGTAGGAAATGCGAGAGTTTGAAGAGGTATTCGATCTCCTTAGCAAGTAATTTTTTGGTTTTTTGGATTTGGAAAGGTAGATTGGAGTAGTGTATGTGTTTGCTTTGTGATTTGGATGCATTAGGGTAGGAAAAAACAAAGAAAAAAAAAGGAAAATAAACATTAGGATTTCTACTATCATAATAGGGCAAGAGGATTTGATTTGTTTGTTGATTTGTATTTTGGAGTTTAGTTGCTATTCCAGGTATACATAATCCTTCATTAGGGTCTATTCTTACATTCTAGAAGTTTTTGTGACCCCTCATAACAAAAATCGTTAAAATCGAGTCGATTTTCGTCATCCCTGGAAACTCGTCCATAGGAATCAGACATTGTTACCAGAGTTCGATTCCCAAAATCAGACTCGAATGGCTAGAATCGAACAGTCCGATTTTTAGACTCAGACCAACCCATCCTGTCTGATCGAACATACCTTGTCCGATTTCAAAAATCGAACATCCCATAATTGGACATGAATATCGAACCATCCAGAATCGGACACTCCAAAATCAAAGATCCCATATTTTAACACGAAAATCGGGCCATCCAGAATCGCACACTCCAAAATCGGACATTTGTCAAATTGAACGTCCAAAATTGGACACTTGTCAAATCAAACGTCCGATTCCCAGAATCACACACGTGAAAATCAAACCAACCCATAATTGGACCACGTGAATCGAACCAACCAAAATCGGGGACCACTCAGAGCCAAACCGTCCGATCAGAGCAACCCAAAGTCAGACATCCAATTCTGATAATTGGACTTCTGAGAATCGAACCTCTGAGAATCGAACAGAAAACTATCAAAATCAGGCAGGTGAATAGAATACAAATTTGACACATCTAACCCCTGAAACTAACCTAGAGCTGAAAACACATCATAGATATATCACTAGGCTAAAATCTAGAGCAAGTAGTTCAAAACTTGGCTACGAATGGTCCTTCAAGTCACGCATGGTATTTAGTGTAACGGCCCTGTGGGCTAGGGGAAACTATCCCCCCCCCCCCCCCAAAACCTTCGCAGAGGGGGCTCTACCTCCTCCGCACCTCCCCCAAGTAGGCTGGAGGAAAAATGTGCACCATGACAGGTCCTCCAAATTAGATCCTAGTGTAGTAATGGCTCTATACAAGCATAGATTCTCACCTGTAGAACAACAACCGAGAGCCAGTACCCAAACAAAGACAACCAGAGACCCTAGAACCTCAATGGGCCAATCTAGCCAACAAGGGAAAAAAGGCCACAACACAAAAACATGTATATGTTGCATTCGAACTACATCTAGTCAAAGTGCAATAATGCGACAACATTAAGCTACAACTGCTAGGATGACTAGGCATGACAATCCTGACAATAGATGCATCTTGAACAGCACTGCATAGATGACCCAAGACATCAGTGGAGAATCCACATCTGGTTGTGTAGTTGGGCACTCAAAGGCATGTATCAGAAGGCTTGAATTTATAAGCCAAGACCTGGATGATGAAGACATAGTACCGCTTGTTTATCTTAGGGTCAAACTCACCACAAAAAGAGAGCATAGTGTCAATGCTCTCATAAGGTGCAGATTTATAGCTTGACCTATGAAGCATGGACCCTACTAGGCCAACCAAAGCTTGCACCAACTAATGCAACTCTTAATCCTAATGGGGGACACCCACAAGCACTCATAGGGAAGTGCATGATCCTTATAACTATTGAAACTAAAAGCTGGCCTATCCTATTCATGTTTCTCCAAATAGTGCTAATTGTGGAAAGGAAACCCTCCTAGGAAGACCCTTCAAAAGGGCGACAAAGTGTGAGGTTGATTATATAGCATAGAGGATACACTTGACACTATCAAGTATGAGGATAATCACAACCTTTAGTAAGAATGACCCCATCAAACCTCGAGGGAAAGACAAGGAGCATTCTGACATACCAAGCAAGCCTAGTAACGAGAGCAAGGACTTGTTGAAAGAGTTGATACAAGCGCATGTTGAATAGAGAGAACTACTGACTTACAGTTTCAGATATTAAGCAACTCAGAGAAATGAATAATTAGAGCAATTTAGACATAGCAATCCACTTTATAGCTTATTGATGAGGGTCCCGGGCAACACTCCCTCTAATCGACAGCTTTTCATTGGTTCCTTATCATTGCATCATTCACAATCTTAAGCTTTCGATTTCATCAGCACGAGTGCTACTCGTTTTGTCTTCGTCGTCTCTTCTTCTGTCATCCTCTATAGTAGCGATTGCACTTCTGAGCTCTTTAGTGTCAGCAGCATCGATTCTTTACTACCTTCGTCCCAAGCTCATCGAAGTCCACCATCATCGCAAGTTTCATCAGCACTTCAGCTTTACGTTGACTCATGTCGTCTATCATGATGATCCTCGTCCTGTCACAGCCGATAGTCGCGTTGTCCCTCTCTCTTGTCTAAACACAATCATCTTCTATTGTCGTCCTCCCTTCCTTGTTGAGGAGTAACCAGGTGTCTCTTTCTTTGAAGACTTTGCCGACGATTCAACGCACTAAGTTGGCTTCTTTTTCTCTCAAATACGTTGTTCGAGGACCACCTTCAAGCTTTCTTCCCTTTAGCTTTGTCACAATCTTCTGGCTTCTCTTCATCTTAGCAGTGTCTTTGCTTCTTGGCATAGGTGGTTGTCGTTCCATCACCTCCATCGTTCATCTTTAGCCAACATGATCCGATCTCCCCGTACTCTGGTCATTTTATACTAGTATTTCCGTGCCTAAAAACACATAGTATTAAAAAAAACTCTTAGCTTTTTCCTTAGTGAAAAGCTTAAGGAAAGCTTTTAGCATTTTTATCATGCTTCGCTGCTCTGACATCATTGAATATGTTAGAACTACCTCTCCAATTTGACTAGCAACGTCAATGAGTTTAAGCTTTCTACTTTTTCAACCTCTTCTTACTTGTTCCAACCAAGCTATTAACTTGTTTTTGAGATAAACTATCATTCAAGATTGTCATACTAAAGGTTGATAGTTTTTTGCAAGACACTTTCATAGGTCAATCAACCAGAAAATTTAACACCTTCCCATTGCAAAAAGTGTTCTTCATTTTGCAATTATCACCAAAAGAGACCTTTGTCCAAACCCAATAGGTTTTGTAAAAAAAACTGAGTATATCTTTTTCAATGCGACAAGTAGTTCTCGTGTTACCAATGCTCATATTGTCACTTAGGGAAATACCAATCTCCTTTCAAGATTTCTTATATCTATAAACAGAATATGTAACAGTGTTCACAACATAACAAGTCTCCACCATTTTCACAAAGATTAAGAGTATAGAATGTAGCGAATCTCCACTTGAATGTCCTCAATATGAATGGATAACTTTAAGCTTCCATAGTCTGCTAAATGTTGATCCAATTTTGCTTATAAAGAGACATTTCATTTGCACTGTCTTCATTTGAATTTCATCAAGTCCTCGAGTCTTCTTCATGAATTGTGCCCTATCAAGATTATGCTTTAGAAAAGATCTTCATGCCCAGTCATTCATACAATTTGCAAATCTGAGACCATACTTTGCAATCAATCAAGTGATGCTCCACAAAAAAATATGAATGCATTAAGGAATTTGTGCCTAGCCTAACTACATGTGCTTGTGCGTCATGCAAACACAAAAGAAACACACACAAAAAATAGACTCATAAAGATGCTAACTTAAGAGTTCAAAATCTTGGCAGAAAGCTCCGCCCTTAAGTTTGTAGTGGTAGGCGTGCAGCGTCACGACAACATGTGTTTGTATTAATTTGTAGTCCAATGATTTTGCCAACCCAACTCCAACAAAGGGAGTATCCGAACATATAGGTGATCAACACCTCAATTCACATACACAAAGAGATCCCCCCAGTAGCAAAGTGCTATGACTCTTATGGCTCTCCTACACCTCGAGATGCATCGTCTCCAACATAAAACATAAGTATAACAGAGTCCTCTCATAATATGAACCTAACGATCTAGGAGACTATATATATTCCTCACTTAATCCATTTTCCAAGATATCACACTATCCTACAGCAAAGGGGAATCTTACACTCTCAATGTTGGTCATCACCTAGACATACAATTGCAATGCATCTAGGAATTTATCTTTTGATACCATATTTAGATTGCATATGCAATGTGTACGACACTCTGTGCTCAAACAACTTAACTAAAAACTAGCCCAAGGTGATGTGCAAAAACAAATCTTTTCATGATTTCTTTCATTAACGCCGTGCTATGTTGTTAAGGAGCAACATCGAGCTAACCTGTGCTACTGAAACCCTTAAAACTTATATAAAGCATGGAGTATATGCTAAGATATGCCAAATATCTTTCCATTTCAGTCCCACATCCCCTATTATTTACATTTTACTTACTTGCACAGATGTACAGAGATTTCATGACAATTTTCCATAGAAATAGGCTCTAAACATGCACTTTAACATACAAATGGAGATAAACTAAGGCAAACCCTTATGCTTTACCTTGATTACACAATCACAAACATTCTCCTAATTCTTTATACTTTTTAACACACAAAATTTATTTTTTCTTAATTTTTTATCTTTATTTGATCATTTTTCATGAATTTTTTCATTTATCTCAACATAAATTATTAATTTTTCCAAAGGTTTATTATGATTTGTATGACTTATGCACAGTGTGATCCATCAGCATATTCATTTTCATACCATGTGAACATCATTTATTCCCCAAAACCCAAGACCAACTCATTTTCCATTAAATCTTGTATTTTGGATTTTGCGATTTTATTATTTTTAATATGTGTAAATAAAAATGAATGAATTTCTAAAATTGTAGGATCAAAAAATATATTTAAACCATTTTCAATCATATGCACTAAATAATAATCATAAAAATTAGATAAAAGTCACTTACTCTAAAATCGACATACGTACACCTCATATTTTGAAAAATGGAGCCACTAACGCTATTTTCTAGCTCTACTGATGCATCCAAATCACCCGAACTATGTGCCATTATGCTTCCAAACCATTATCCATCCTTGATTCATCGAATTAGCTCTCTCTCTCTCTCTCTCTCTCTCTCTCTCTCTCTCTCTCTCTCTCTCTCTCTCTCTCTCTCTCTCTCTCATACACAACCATATGAACAAGGAACAAAGAGGAGAGAGAAATACTGAAATTGGATCTTCTCATTTACTACATTTTTTGCATGGTCTGAAGCACCAAAGAGCAAAGAAATTTGAGAACTCATGTCTCGGGGGGATGAAGAAGGATTGCTGTAGCCATAAAAAATCATATTTTAATGATAAGGAAGGGGTGTCAAAAAAAGCATGCCCCCCTTTAGTTTGATTTTTGAGAGCTTTGAGCTCTTTTAACCATGATTAAGCACTAAATACCAAACTATCTAGTTCAAATTTCCATGTTCACACTTATCCACAAGTGGTTCCTTCCTGGACAGAGGGCAAGTGGCCTTAGAATTGTGATCCGACTAGACGTGTAGCTTCCTGGCATCAAAATCTATTACTTTGGTCTCTATCATGTGCTTTCTAGCTTCCAGATCTAGTAGTTGCTTCATATACCACCAAACCTTGTAGCCATTAAATGAACAAACTCCGATTAATGAACAGACACTTAAGTTGGATTCCTGGCATCGAAATGCATCTAGGAAAACTCCAAGTCCTCAATCCATGATCATTGCATTTCTCCCCAATATCACCTCTTTTATGGATCTCAGGCCACTTTTACACTTTGAAGTTTGGCTTTAAACTTAGCTCTCATTGGCAACCACAGGATAGGGCGACTCAGCCCATCAAACCCACGAATCGATCTACACAAGCAGAAGCCATAAAGGGCAGCAAGCTACGACCAATAAGATACACACATAGCACAAACACAGCTCTTACCTTACAAGCATGAAGTCCATGATGAATAGGCCAAGCATAGTCTAACAAAGATTCGGAGCTCATTAGTAGCCAATGCTCACAGATTGGGTAAAAAGAACTATCGAAGGAGTCATCTAAGTGGTGGTCTAACCTGGCTATCTGACCTAGGATAACTGGACCAAGAACTCCGACTCCTATAGCCTGGTCTTCACATGTTTTTCTCTAATATTTTATAGTCAAGTAGGTAAAAAGGAGGGAGTTGAGTGTATTGTGGCCCAAGGAGAACATGGCATTGGCCTCAAGTCCTGTCTCGGTACCCGAGAACCTACCAAGCTCTCACAAGGCGACACTAAATTCTTTTCTTTTTTTGCTCACTTTTATTTTCGCTCCAACATCCTTATTTATTTTTTAGCTAAATGTTGCCCTCCAGAAGATAAAACCACCCCCAGGTGACTCGTCCTCAAGAACCTACTAGGCCTTCACAGGGCAATGATCATCTACTCTTGGAATTTTTCATTCTTTATTCTCTTATTTTAGGGGTTAGGAGCCCTTTTTATACACCTTTGTATTTTATATGTTTCAAATATATCCATTGATTCTTCTCTCTTTTATTTGGCAGGCTTCCCTATTTGCCTCACAGCTAATAGGGATTCCTAGAAACAACTGCCTAGCAAGCTAGTAGAACATGGTCATCATGACTACCCTCAAAAATAGCTCTTAAAGTGCTTAACAATGTCTTTATAGGAGACGGACAACTACTCAAACCTCCCCAAACACACCTAACCAAATCCTGGGATTTCGTGCCTTCAATGTTGTTCCCCAACAAAAGAAAAATACCCCGCATACATATACACATAAAGCATAAAGAGAAAGAACTCATAAAGAAAGGACATCACCTAGACCTGGCCATAAGAAGCTTCTACACAGCAAGAGGCTCCCTCCAGGTGCTCCATCAAATTTGTTTAGTGTACCACTAAAAAAAACCTATTAACCACACCCGCACCAAACAACAAATGGCGCTCTTAGCCTAACGAAATCAAACATTAAATCTAACAAGAACGGCCCTCTTGGCCTAACAAAATATAGCATTTGGATCTATCAAGTGCATGGTCTGTTTAGCATATATATTGCATGTTATCAGACTAACCAAGATAGACCAACAATGACATAGGATGTGAGGGCTAGCCTCATGGCCCTCCTAATCATTGGAGTTTAAACTTGGGCTTTTGTATATCCACAAGTCCAAGCCTTCCCATTGATATAACATCAATATGGGCTATCTCTTCTTGGGTAATATTAACTAAATGAATGATCTCATTGGGCTCATGTGTCCCATCTTGATTGTCTTTCAAATAGATTGATTGACTGAGCTTCCTCGAGACCCCTTCGATAGAGAGAATCATCGATTTATGACCCTTCAAACCGTCCCTATTTGGATTATTGCATATATCAGTGTTATAACCCAAACTAGGTAGGGTTTCAATCCTAGGCCCATCACATAGATGCATTCTAGATTGGTGCAAAGTGTTAGATATATCCTTATGGCCTCTAGTCTCATCCACTTGGGGATTGACCATGGTATGTCCATGTGGAATTATTGGCCTTTCATCCAATACACTAGGCACAATTTTAGAGATTTTGGGCCTCCAAACCCATCTCGTAGTCCTCTTTATATCCTTACACTACCTCAATTTGCCATATTGGTCTAATGGACTAAATGTGGACTTATTGCTATGATCGAATAGTCTCACACACTTATGACTTACATCCAACATAGGTGGACCTTTGGCATTCTAGATCTTCTTCATACGGGATGCCTTTACTTGCCTTTTTCCACACTGTGGCTTCTCACTCATAGGCATCATGCTCCTGCTAAGAGGACCAACATCTACCCAAAAGCATGATTCACTTATAGATGGCAAAGGTCTCTCAAGAGCCTTTCCAAAAGCAAAATGGGAACCACTCATAGGACGCTACACTTGTGGTCCCAATGGTCCTATCAATTTTGCCTTCACAACCACCTCTCATGGAAGTGTTGTAAGCCCTATTGGGACTTGCTTGGCTTAGACTCTTTCCACCAGGGGGCATGCTATCACTACACTTAGATTTCACATTTCCTACTTGGATATTTTGACTTCTAAGGTCCCCCACAAAGGTTGTCTTGGTATTAGCAAATGAATTATCTCCTTACAAAAAAGGTCGGATGCTTGGATGCACTTACAATGAGTGGGGAAAACTCCAAAAGTTTTTCCAACATCTCTGAATATACTACTCATAGTCAAATACTTGCATCTGAGCCTCATTTAATGACTTAGAATCTCACATCCTCACTTGGGTTTGTGTATTAATCACTAAGCCACTCATAAAGAGCTCACACAACATATCATTTGGCAACATAGTGGATCTTCTTGGCCAAAGCCTAAGAATGTCATCAAAGGCTCTAGAATATTCTTTAACGAAGGTATATGACTCTTGTCGAATCTGCATAAGTTGCCCTAAGACTTGAGTCATGAGAACCTTCTTTTCATACTCATTTAGGAATTTATTACATAGCTCCTCAAAGATTCTAATTGACCCTCTTGGGTGGCTGCAATACCATTTCCTAGTCTCCCCCTTTAGAGTACTCAAAAACACAAGCATCCAATGTATATTATCAAAACTACTCATAAGGCAAGTTAGGCCATAATCTTTTAACATTGGATCCTTATCTAACATCTTATAAAACACTAGGAGATCCCTATAAGGAGGAGGGCATTTAGTCTTCTTCAGGATCAACACTGAGTCCTCTAGATCTTTGTACTCACCTTGACCTAATCCCAATGTCTTAGGGTCTTTAATCACTTTTGTTTCCACCTTTACTAGTGTAAGATTATCAATATTTCCACTAACATCCCTCTCTCCAACTCATAGAGTGGTCTAGGGAGTCCTATGCTATGCAACATGGAATCTACCCCATCCCCTAAAGATGGTGCTTTAGCAAGTCTATTATCATTTACCATCGTTTTCCTAGATCCAAAGACATGTCCCAATAAAAACTTCCTCTCTAACAATTATTTTCCACATACATAGATATCATCCAACACTTTATGGATCTTAAAATGTGCACTTTGGTACCCAACTGCATCAAGCACTAGCATTGGATGTATCTTTCGATCATAATCATGTATTACTTCAACCACTGGTATCATAGTCTTTTCCTTTAAAAAGTTATCATTATCAAGGTTCGTAGATGATTGTGCCATCCTAGCATCACTTTTGGTTCCTAATCTTTCCTCTAAATCCCATGGATTATTGCTTACGAAGGTCACTCCATGGGTACTTCCCCATAGTGGCTCAAACTCGAGCATGGTGTCACTTTGAGGCAAAGGATAAAATAGTCAGCCACATGACAAACCAAAGATCCCATTAAACCATTTAGGATGGACAAAGTATCTTTCAGGTTATGGGGATTCCTTGGATTAATCGTCATGCTAATGACCAAGGTTTTAATTTGCCTAATTTAACATCCACCAAAGTTTTAATTAGCCTAGTTTAATTATCATGCTAAAAACAAAGGCTTTAATTAGCCTAATTTAACATCCACCAAGGTTTTAATTAGCCTAATTTAATCATCATGCTAATGACCAAGGTTTTAATTAGCCTAATTTAACATCCACCACTTCAAGGTGGCACTCAATTAGAAACTAGAAATTATAGGTCCCTTATAGCCAAGGTAAGAAAACCACCACTTATTTTAGCAACTCCCGACAAATGCACCGCTTGTTGGGGCCTAAAATGGGCCTGACACTGGCTCTAGGGCTCTAGCCACACCTCCTATGCTCACTAAACCACCGTCACGGCCTCGCGGCCAGGAGCATCTGGAGGCTGTACATTACTCTAAATAAATTGTGTATTTGTATCGATTTGTAGTCCAATGATTTTGTGCATCCCAACCCCAATAGAGGGAGTATCCGAACATATAAATAATCAACACCTCGATTCACATACAGAAAGAGCTCCCTCCGGGGCAAAGTGTTGTGGCTCCTACAACTCTCTTACACCCCGAGGATTGGCCCCAGAATGCACCATCTCCAAATAAAACACAAGCATAATAGAGTCTTCTCATAATATGAACCTAACAATCCATGAGATGGTATATATTCCTCACTTAATCCGTTTCCCAAGATATTGCACTATCCTACAACAAAGGAGAATCTTACACTCTCAATGTTGGTCATCACTTAAACATACAATTGCAATGCATCTAGGAATTTATCTTTTGATACCATATTTAGATTACATATACAAAGTGTATGACACTCTACACTCAAACAACTTACCTAAAAACCAATCAATGTGAAGTGCAAAAACCAATCTATTCGTGATTTCTTTCACTAGCGTCATGCTACGTTGCTAAGGAACAACATCAGGCTAACCCATGCTACTAAACCCCTTAAAACTTATATAAACCACGGCCTATATGCTAAGATACGCAAAGAAATCAGAAACTTAATCAAATATCTTTCCATTCCAGTCCCACATCCCCTATTGTTTACATTTTACTTGCTTACACATATGTAGAGAGATTTCACAATAATTTTTCATAGAAATAAGCTCTAAATATGCACTTTAACATACAAATGGAGGTAAACTGAGGCAAATCCTCATGCTTTACCTTCATTACACAATCACAAACATTCTCCTAATTCTTTGTAATTTGTAATGCACAAACCCATTTTTTCTTAATTTTTTCATTCGTTTGACCATTTTTCATAAAACTTTCCTTTCTTTTAACACAAATTATTTATTTTCCGGGGATTTTTGATTTGTATAACTTATGTGTAGTGTGATCCATTAGCATACTCGTTTTCATACCCTAGAAATATAATTTGTTCCCCCAAACCCAAGAACAACACCATTTTCTATTAAATCTCATGTTTCGGGTTTTGTAATTTTATTGTTTTTAATATGGGTGAAGGAAAACAAATGAATTTCTAAAATTGCAAACACCAACAAACATATTTCAACCATTTCCAATCATCTTTCCATCACATGCGCAAAAGATTCATGATAAAATTTAAATAAAAGTCACTTACTTTAAAATCCGCATATGTACGCCTCATATTTCAAAAAAGTGGAGCCACTAATGCTATTTTCCAACTGCTGATGCATCCAAATCACTTAAATATGTGCCATTATACTTTCAAACCATCATGCATCCCTAATTCATCAATTCATCCCTCCCTCTCTCTCTCTCTCTCATACGTAACTATATGAACAAGGAAGAAAGAGGAGAGAGAAAGAGACGAGAGAAAGACTGAAATTTGATATTTTCATTTACTATATCATTTCTCACATAGTCTGAAGCATTGGATAGCGAAGAAATTCGAGAACTCATGCCCCCAAAGATGGAGGAGGATTGCAACAGCCACAAAAAATCATTTTTTAATGAGAAGGAAGGGGCACCGAAAAAAACACCCCCCCCCCCCCCCCCCCCTCATGTGATTTTTGAGAGCTTTGAGCTCTTTTAACCATGATTCTACCAAGCCATTAGATTGAGTTTCAACTTAATCCTCTTACATCTTATATATTCATGTTAGTGTGGCTAGATTATTTTCCAATTATTTTTCTAAAATAGCTGTGTCTTTTCTACTTATTTATAAACAAATAAGGCAATTAAGGCATGAGCCTCTACATCTCTGCCATCCTAACGAGTCTATTTAGGAGTAAAAGTCCTTATTTCTACAACAAGTAATAGCTTCCAAGACACCACTAGGAAGTACTTCAATTCTATGAACAATGTTCTAAAGCCCTTTTACAACTAACATATGACATATATCTTATAAGCCTAGAGTGGATACTTAGTTCCATCTAAAGTGTCCTTTCAACAACCAATATATGAAATATATAATTATTTCCATCCATGGGGCCATTAATTGCAGCTAATGCAAAAGTTTCTTGTATAGAGGAAATTATGCCCAAAACTAACCTCTATATGTAGTATAGTGCAAACTTAACTATAAGGGATCCTATGTGCACAATTGACTATTGTAAAAAATGTTGCATAAGATGATAAAATAGCCTATGTAATACTTGCACTAATTCAAATACAAGTTGAAATAAGCCCGAATAAAAAATCTAATAGTGTTAAGTCCAACATGCTTTCCCATAGTATTTGTTGACCTATAAATGCTTAGAAATCTTTGACCTGCTCAAAGGAAATCAAGTAGAAATGTTGACAATTTTGCCAAAGTTAGGAAGTGCATCACTCTTCTTCCCACTTTAATTCAAGTTTTGAGATGTTTCAAAATATATTCTAGGTTGGAAGGTCTCTTAAAGGTTCAAGACTTTTCTTAAGTATAGCCAAAATAATATGTCCTAGATTCAATCCATTCTTCTTCATTGATTGGTGGCATTCATCTATTGCACTAACAAAAGGTACATGGATAATTTATGGTAGGGAAGCTTCCTTTTCGAAAAGAATAGAGAAAATGGAGGCAAGGAATTTAATAAACACAATTAAGGAAGCCAATGTGGGCTTGGCCCTATGTGTTAAGGGGTTTATGCCTCCCACATAGAAGCAAGGTATTCGTTGGTCCTTTAACACACGAGCAAACACCCCCCTCCCTATGTATAACCACCATTTGATAAATTTGTGTTACTTTCATGTTATGCGATCTAGTATAATCATACTTCAAGTGTGGAATTTGAAAGGAGATACCTAGAAAAGCATAGAGAACCTATATATTCTTGACAATAATAATGAATAGTACACTAAACATGCATACAATTTTGGAACCTCTTAAAATCCTACCAAATTAAAGAACAATAGAAAGCATGCCTAAGTATTACATAAAAAGTAGTGGTGAAAAAGTGTGTTTCCCTATTGAGCCTTACAACCTTTTTTTGGATAAAACTAAAAACTACATTGTAGCATTCGAAGAAAATGACAAAAGTAAGATTTGGTTCTTCTACACACAAATCAACTTTGCACGTGGAATCACAAAGGAATTTGAGAGAAACGAAAACACGCAATTTCAAATATTTAGCAAAACATCTTACATTTGTTTTGAATGTGTTTTGCATACTCACCTCATGTCATTGATTGAAGCACAATAAGATTTTTAATGGCAACAACTACCTTAAATATGTGTCAATCAAGGGTGCAAGGGTACCGAACATAGAGGAGGCTACACCAAAGAGAGATGAGGGAGATCCACCAGTGTCATGAGCAATATCTAACAGAGCTAAGGGATCAATCCAAATGCTACCCTTGCACTATCTCATTAGGGATGACCCTTGCACTATCCCATGAGGGATGTACAACATATTATACCCCTCAATCCTAATCATGTGGAGCTAGTCATCAATTTATCATTATTTTGCGAGATTAGTAGCTATGTATTGCCCCATACCCATACATCCACCCCATCCTCTTCTTGTTATATCCCAATATAGGCAACTCTGTGTGCGTGTGCGTGTGCGTGTGCGTGTGCGTGTGCGTGTGCGTGTGCGTGTGCGTGTGCGTGTGCGTGTGCGTGTGCGTGTGCGTGTGCGTGTGCGTGTGCGTGTGTGTGTGTGTGTGTGTGTGTGTGTGTGTGTGTGTGTGTGTGTGTGTGTGTGTGGAACTTCTTTTAAGTCTCATGTCTAGATGTGGAACTAGGCTTACATTTTTCCCACGTTTAGAAGTGTGCCAATTCTAGCATTGCACATTCATATAACTTAATCAAGTTAGGGCAAACCCATGTGATTTTAATAACCTTGTTTAAGTGCATTGACAAGTTCAAGCTTCTTCCCTCAATGGACATCCCTCATGTATAACATGGAGTGAACGTGAGTGATCTTTCTAAAGAGCAAGGAGAAATATTTAAATCCACCTTGCCCTTAAGCATATAAAGTTTAGTTATGTTGTGCACACCCACTAAAAATGGCCTAAATAACACAACTACTTAGTAAACTTGGTAAGACATTCTAAGTTAAACCACTATACTACTATCTTGCAAACTTCTTATCTCCATAGCTTTTGATGTGCAAGTGGTTTTTTTTTTCTTGGAGAAGACTTGAACTTTTAAAGATGCCTCAAGGATGAATCAAAGGTTTGAAATCACACACCCATGTACACACCCACATGCTCAACTATTAGGGTCCACAAACCTATTGGCACAAGCTAATTTTTCGGATAAGGATTTGATATCCTTGCAATAGATTAAGTGTGATTAGCCAACACCCAATGTATTAACTTTGAAAATAACCACTTTTGGTTGTTAGAAACGATCTCAATATACATAAGCATACTATTAAACAAGGGTTGTTCATCAACCTTTTTCATGCCCTTTGTTTTCTTTTTCTTGTAAATGGTGCCAACAGATTGTGTTATGGAAGGATTGTGTTTATTCTTACCCCTTGAAAACTAAGTGCTACCATACTCTTACCCCTTGAAAAGATCCACAATAAACTAAGTGCTACCATCCAACTCATGATGTTTTATGATTGAAAGTTGTCACACTTTCACTCAGCGACCTCACTAAGCACAAGCATACTAGGCTAGATTGTTCCAAGTATTTTCATATCCTTTGTTCTCTTCTTGTAAAGACTTTTACACTATCAACACATTCTGTTATGGAAAGTAGAACTCTAGCATTGTTCATTAGCTAGAATATGAAGTTTGCAATCCATTGTATTGTTACTTTCATCTTTTCAACTGTAGCAAAAGCATTGATTGGCCAAACGAGTCATGAAAGCTTTCATTCGAAAGGCCCATTTGTATCCATCATAGCAACACACTTAGACCTACATTAATTCTTATTTCTTATGCTTGTAGATTCCATATATCTAAACATGATTTATGTTGTATCTTTTTTTGTCTATGCAAAATGTCATATCAAAGCATCTCCTTCAACTATATATGCTAATGGAATGCTTAAATGTGAGCAAAAGGCACATGATATGACATTAGACATGTTTTTTATGCACAACATAGTGGTTTGAGTGCTAGTGCGCTTCCATTTTTCTTGGATTTTGATTATACCTATTGTAAAGAGAAACACATCCTTAATTAACAAATTAAAGATATTCAACCTAAGCCCCTGTTTAGTGGAAATTAAACAATTTTTTTAAAAGCTTGATTAAATACATTTCTTGTTGTCCAAATCCAAATTTATCATTGAAACAAGATGCCTCTACTTGTTCTTTCTTGTTGATAAGGAAGCATAATATTCGATTGTGAGCTAGCATGTATACATGATAATTGCATAGTAACAATGCTATTGTTGTTATATAAATAATAATCTAAGACCCTTATAATATGATGGGACTTTATATGTAGTAAAGTCTAGTTTTATGGATTGTTTTCTAATTAACATATACATTAAAATGTGGTGTCCATTTGTTTTGAATTCATCCAGACTCTCACTCTATCCCATTGTTGCACAACTCCTTTTTGTAATGCAGTTGTATATTGAATAATTAGAATATGTACATCAAAAGAGATAGATGGGCCTTGCCCTACACTTATTTGCAACTCTTTTTTGAAAGTTTTGAGTTAGGAAATACCAATCTTTAAAGTAGCTTACAAGTGTCATGCAACTCTTTAACTAACTTATAAGAGCCTTCAATAAGGATCTTTAGAGTGTTTAACTTGAAGGGCTTGGAAATGTAAATGGACAAAAGGAATCTCTTTTTTGTAGATATTGAGTTATGTCTCTTTGGATGGTACATAACTATATAAACAGAGACAAATGTGTCTCCTTTCACATTTACATCTCTTTCTATCACTCTATGGCTAAAAAATATATCACCTTAGGTAGGCCTATTGTAGAATTGAGCAATGGATAATAAATTGGCAAGTATGCACCATCTAGAGTGGAGAAACATTGGCTAAGGATGACTTGTGCAAACTCTAGCTTGATCATTTTGTCTTTAATGATAAGCGTAAGGAAGGTTGATAATATAAGATGTCAAAGATCCCTAGCTTTTTCATATTGACTCCATTGATAAGCCTTCAAAAGTTCATTGTATAAAATGTCAAAGATTGGTAAGAGCACCCCCCCTTGAAAAAAAAAAAGAAATCCCGAGTTATGAAGCACAAATGAAGGGTTGATACATGGACTGACATGATTTATCATACTAGTCTAATGTTTAAACTTGGAATCTCATTGTCATAGCATTTCAATAGGCATGTGTGTTAAATTACAATAGCTAGACTTTTTTCTAGCAAAATGTCAATTTAGGAGAGGAAGAATCTACACACGTTATCTATTATATTTGGAAATTCATGATGCATTTATGATAATATTGAGTTTTGCAATACTTTCTTAGAAGATCACGGAAGCTTCAAGCATTTATGAAACCATATAAACCTGTGCCTCTCTAAAGTAAGAAGAACCTCAATTTACACGAAAGCATCAAAAGGGAAAATATTTAGTATCTTCTTGGTCCCACACGATTCTTCCTTATTCTCCTCTTTTTGGATTTATTTTCTCTTCCATAGATAATATCCTCTAAAGTCATCAATTGTGTAAGCAAGATATCTATGCTCTATAGCATCGTAGAGCAGGTGATACATGCTCATTTCCCACATTAACATGTTTTTTGACATGATATATTGAACATAAGTTATCAAAGGATGAAGGTATCTTAGCATACAAACTAATAAGGCAATGTAAAGGTGGTCAATTAGCTAAAATTTAGCTAGAATCCTACTTTAGAAGGTGAGAATAAATGATGTGTGAAACCCCCACCTTTCCCACTTAGTGCATCATACTTGATTAAGTATGGATGTGTTTGAAGCAAATAACATTATCTATGTTTGAAGTTAAATGTAACAACATTAATGACCTACATCAAATCACTCCAACAATTAGTTGAAGGTCTAGGTTGACTTAGTGGTAGCTCATAAAATACATAAGCTCTTTTATTTACCTTAGTAAATTACATTCTACATGCATGCCAATGTGCTTCTATGGAATACATGCATATGTCAGAGACTTTATACATTAACTATGTCAAATAAATTCAAGTACTAAACTCAATTAATGCTTGAGCAAGTACTAGTGCCCATCATTTGCACTTTTGAAAAAGCACTTATCAAGATTTATGACTTGCTTGGTCACACATGGATTTGAGTGTCCACTCATAGGACTAAAAGCTTTTGTGGGTAGAATTAGTGCAAATCTAATTGGTTTTGATGGGATGGATCCACCTTATGGTAAACTATCCAATATATAGACACAATCATACATACACATATTTATACATATAAATACATGCTTTGTCATTGCAAATACTCACAAAGATATGAACACACACGGCCACACACACACACACACACACACACTCTCTCTCTCTCTCTCTCTCTCTCTCTCTCTCTCTCTCTCTCTCTCTCTCTCTCTCTCTCTCTCTCTCTCTCTCTCTCTCTCTCTCTCTCTCTCTCTCTCTCTAACACATCCATTTATGTCTTGCTTTAGGTCCTAATTAGCAATATCATTCTAATGTTTTTAACATTGTTTGTGATGTTGTATTCATCCTTGAGCTTAAGCAAACTTAACCTTACTTAAACCAACCAACAAACACCGACACTAGTTCTTATGGAGTCCTTTATTGAACCTATTACTCTTTAATAATTTCAGACATGCATTGCTCTAAAATCTATTACTCTATTACTCTTTCGTACTTTCACATCCTCATTGGTCTAAAAGCCATTACTCTTTGTTACATTCATACTACATTGCTTAGAAATCTATTGTCCTTATTCTCTTATTCAATGTTATTAGCTCATTTGAAGCCCCACGCATCATAAGATTTGGAGCTTATGAGCCTTTGGTCTTTGGCTGTGCTATACCCTTTAAGTGCAAAAGAAGTTCTTAAACTCAATCCTACCCTTGTCTATTTGGGGTCTTACCTTTCAAAAAGGACCTTATATTGAGTCTCCCAAGCATTTGCTTGTCCTTTGTTGATACCATGGATTTTAACAAAGTGAGCTCATTTGATGAGGTGTATGGTAACCAATATGTGCTCTAGACACTTGTAACACAAGCTTGTTTCTTGCAGTTCTAACCAATATGTGCTCTAGACACTTATAATGCAAGCTCGTTTCCTATAGTTCTTATGAATAAGTAGTTTGGTCAATTTGTAGGTAACAGGTGCACGTTGTTAAACTTTCATTTTGGAAATTGTAATGACAAACCATCTTTTACTTACCCAATTGCTCAACTTTGTTATGCCTTAAAGAGCACACTTCTTTTGTATATCTAAATTATAAATGTCATTAAATAGAGCCATAATTTCCTCCTTACAACTATTACAATGGGCTAATTGGTGTGCTTTAATATTTAATGCTTTGTGTGGGACATACACTCTCTCTCATGCACATTGAAATGGAGATTAGAGCCCTAGTAGGGAGTAGTTAGGCTTAAATGTGAAGTAATGCTTATTGCTAAGTAGGACCTTTATTGGCATTTGTGTGACATTAGCTTTGTGGTCCATAGGAAAATACAAGTTTTAATGTAGGTATATAACTCCCTTGAAGCAAACTTAATTAAATTCCAATTTAAGTACTGAATCTAGATGAAAAGTAATTTTAACTTTTAAGCAAAATTCTCATTTTGATATTTTTAGCCCCAAGAATATCACCCCTCTTTGTGTAGGTGCAATATGTGTGGTCATTCTTCACAAAAAATCAATGAGTTTTGATCGTTGCCCCCTCTTTTATAGAGTGCATATCTACAGTCATGATGTATGAAGCCTATAGATCTCAAGTAGGAAAATTGGCCTAATTGGTGCTAGTCTAGGGACTCCATGACTAGTCTTAGGGGGGGTGTTTCCTTTGAATGGTTTGGTGTATCTAGCTCAGCCTATATATGTAGACCATGTATCTACAAATGTAGTGCTCCTTAATCTCCACCTCCTCCTAACATAATTTATTGATTTTCTCATCTTTGAGGATGCAAGCCACTCTCCTTGTCTCAATCTTGACCTCATGATGCCAAGGGCTACTTAGACCTCATGTGGCATGTATATGTTTAGGTATCCAAGTCTCTCGATGAAATCATTTGCCATAGTCCTCATAAAGTGGTCCCTATAGTATGACATCTTTAGGGGGAGGTGCTATTGGATTGAGATCCCTGTATTGCCTATGTGTAGCTAGTAGAGATCCTGTCCATGATCAAGTTCCTCTCAAGGTAAGAAAGGTGTATGAAGGGGGAGACATGGTCATACTACAAGGGCGAGAGGTGGTCCATGTTGATCCCATATATTGGGAGACACTACTTGACCTATGCATAGCATGAGTTCTCATGTCCTACCCACGCTAGATGCATGGAAGCTTCAAGAATCTCTCCTATACAATCAGTTTTGTGTGTGTGTCATGAACTTTATGTATGAGGTTGATGGTCTAAAAGAGGGCCTCCAACATCATGGGGGTGCATCAAAATCTACTCCAATTATATCATGTCATGTGGTTGTGATGGTTTGTTGTGGATCATCCATGAGAGCATGATGATCTAAATCTCTCAACCTATGTCCATAGATATGTAGACATGCCAAAGAGGCCAAATAGGTGCTCCATACATCATGACTGGTGTACAAGGGCCCATTTTGTATTAAAATATTTGATTAGCTACCTATCTAAGCACTATCCTTATCGTACCCCATGCATCAATACTTAAGATAGGACTTCTTTGCCATAACCATTAGCAAAAGACTCTCCCTCAAGTGCTAAGTTGTGATCCATGGATGTAGTGGCAACAAATCTTGGTAGCATGCTCTATCCATTGCTCCCTAAATTTGCTTATAACATCCAAAAGAAGGTGATGATGATCATACTTTTGCTACTATGCACCTGAGTATAGCTATCCCTTTTCTCTTCCTACCATTCTCAAAGTAGAAATGCTATTATTAGAGTTCATCACCACCAATCTTCTCCTTCCAAGTCTCCTCTTCTATTTCATGGTTTCCCTCCTTTTTTCTCTATCTAACCATTGATTCCTAGAGTGTTGCATAAGCTTTTCTCTTTGTTCTTACTATGGCTGCCACTTAGATTTGAGTAGCCAAGTAGTCAACCACTACATATTGGAAATGTCCAACTTGTCTCATGCAAGTCATATGAACTACGACAACCTTCTACAACTATGTAAGGGATATATCTCTTCTAATTTATGCAAGCATCTCTCTTCGATGCACTCATAAATAGAAACCAAAACCCTTGCAACTAGAAGTTAAAACCTCATTCTAGACAATACATTTGTATTGACTAATAAACTCAAAACTTGCATAGAAAGCACGACTATGTCGAAAGGCTGATCCATTGATGGCAACAGATTTACTTGATGCATCAATGATACTTACATGTCAAGCTAAATATTATTGCATGAACACATGCATGTGCACATGTGCGCACATACATGCATGCGTGCGTGTGCATGCGTGAATGCATGCACATGCACATATGTGCATGCACGAATGCATGCACATGCACACGCGCGCGCGCACGCACACACACACACACACACAGAGAGAGAGAGAGAGAGAGAGAGAGAGAGAGAGAGAGAGAGAGAGAGAGAGAGAGAGAGAGAGAGAGAGAGAGAGAGAGAGAGAGAGAGAGAGAGAGAGAGAGAGAGAGAGAGAGAGAGAGAGAGAGAGAGAGAGAGAGAGAGAGAGAGAGAGAGAGAGTGTGTGTGTGTGTGTGTGTGTTAAGGGCATCCTACAGAGAAATACTTTGGGAATCAAATGATTTTTTGGAAGGTTAAGGAGCACCCTTTAGTTGACATGTATAGATTATGGACATGGATTAAATCTTGTAGATTAAGAAAGGATAGATTGAGGAGCTTCCATGCGGGATAAGTTGACTTCTCCTTGCTTTGAAGAAGCTTGAACTCCATGAGTGACTTGAGTAACTCTTTAAAGCTTGAATAGGCAAGCAAACTCTTTTAACTTGAGGGCAATGTTAATAACTACAATGGTACTATAGGTTATAATGAGATTAGGTGGTAGATCAAGAAGTTGTCGTGTAGGATAGGCTGACTTCTCCTTGCTTTGGAGATTTGCTTAGGCTTGGTCTCAGCTTTAAGCGCATTTTGGGCATCCATCTCCTCTCAGAATATCTCATTTGCTATCCATGTTCACACTAAACAAAGGATTGTACAATGCAACAATTAACTTTGTATCTTTATGTATAGGGGGAGATAAATTGTTCGACTAGCTTATTAAGAAAAGTGGTATTTGGTTTTTACTGAGCCATTGCCAATGCATGGATATGTAAACCATACTGACATTCTATAATGTAATTTAAGGTGTTTTCAAATACTAAAATTGATCTATTGACTCAGCAATTTTGAAGCTTTAACAAACAAGGGGAACTTTTACTTAAGCACCTGAGGGTCATCTACTCGAGGGCTCTATGGAAGTCTAGAAATGATCTTCTTTTTGGAAGAGATGGAGTTGGTTATGGTCTACCAACGAAGGGGTTTGATGCTTACTTGAAGGATGCTAGAGCTTTGTTAGAAAGGGGTGCACTTGTTCAAGGTGGTAGTAGACCTGCTTAGTCATAAGTTTCTTTGCTTGTCTCGCTGAAAAAAGGAAGAGGTTGAAATGTGATTGGTTATTTGGCGGGAAAAATATGGCACTAGCCAAATTTATGAACAAAAAACATATAAAAAAAAGCAAGTTTTCATTAGGTTAAACTTGAATTTCAATTGAATTTTTTGAAAATCTAGCTAGGAAAATTAGATGAAAGGGAGCTGTATATTTTTTTCTAAGAAGTAGCTTTTACCTAAGCATGCCCTTGGTCCACATTGGGGATTGATGAGGGTGCGGATAGATTGCACAGATATTATTAAGTGAAAAACAATGTGCAGAAAAAGGCGCTCCCGGGCAAGGGCCTGCCAGGGCTGTCGAGAGGAGGGGCTGAAGAGCCCGGACGCGTGAATCTCTCAGCTCTGGATCAGGAAAGCTCATTTGTCGTCTTCCCCTCTCTTTCTTTTCTTGTCTGCCTGCCTTTCTTGTGCGCGACGTCCTCCCGAGTCCCTTCTCCCATACTCGCCTGCGCGATCACGCCATTTCATTCCACCTTATCCTCCCGTCTCCATCTCCATCTCCTCGCCCCTCCCTCCATGTCACGGAGTATTAGCGCCTCGCACAAACCGAAACGGACTTCCATCCTTCCGTTCCATCCCCGCCTCCGCTCCCCTACCTTTCTTGTCCCATCGTCCTCACGTTTCTGCCATGGTGAGATTCCATCTCGTTTCTGACCTCTGATCTTGTTTTTCGTCTCGGTTTTTTGCCCCCTCTCCACAGGATCTTTCATCTGTTTTCAGTCGCCCTCAAAAGCGTTGCGGTAGAAGAAATTGAGAAGAGAGAGTGCCTGGTTTCTGATGTGGTTGTGGCTTCCGGATCTCAGGATAATGAAAAGAAAAAGAAGAGGAAGAAGATGGTGATAGCGTGCAGCAGCGGAAGCAGCTGTGCGCGGTGACCATGGCCTGGCAAGCTGTTTTGATTGGGCCGTTAAGTCTCGCACTTTCGGAGAAAATATGTATTGTGGCATGTACGTTTGGCATTCAATGGTAGCATTTGTTATAGCTGCAGAAGTAACTGATTTATTTGTTCGTGGAACCACACACCAGTAATCTATGAGGAGGGCAGTGGAATGGAAGCAGAAATCAGCCAACAGATAGCATCTCACCCCTAGGCTAGTTGCTGAGATCAGCTTCCCTTCTTCCACGGGTGTCGTCAATTTCCATACATTGTGTCCTGCTAAAATATACTTAGCAAAGGCGGAGCATATTTACATACTAGGTAACTAAATTTCGCCCTTAAAGAGTTTATCTGACTCTGTGGTGCGGACTTCAAAGAGCGAGTGCTTTAAATATTTTTTGTTCATTGTGAAGCTTCGATCTCCATGATGTCTAGTTTGGAATTTGGATCATTGTACGATCTAGGCAAAGGATGGTTAAATGCCATCTATCTTGTTTGAAATTTCTTTTAAGAATATTCAACGTTGCAGAGCTGATCTTCATCCTAAGACATTTTGAAACTGCTTCTTGAAATTGCTAATTGAAGTTAAAGACATTTTGGAAAAATAGCGTGTATGTTTCTTGATATTGCTAATTTAAGTTATCGGAGACAATCACAAACAGCATGTTACATTTATACGGGGCCCATAGCCACTATCTTCAGAAGTGAGGCAGCAGCACCTGGAAATGCTACCCCACTCATGGACGGCAGGAGCATTTGAGAGTATCAATTATCAAATGTATATATGCGCATCTAGAGTGTACTCTGCTGTTTTATAGCCATAATCTGATGCTTAAGTTCTGCAAACAAGAAGTGTTTCAGCCATTGTGCAAACAAGTGAATTTTTTATTTTTGCCTTGCTGTCAATGGATTAGATGAAGCTTCTGACTCTTGACTCTTATAGAAAATGATTAAGGATGACCTCCTTTTCAGGAGATTACTTCAAGATTTCATACCAAAGAAATACACATGAAGTCTTATGTGCTAGTTATGAGCATTTTGGGCATGCCTTAGCTTTGAATGACAAGATGATGTCAAATTGAGAAGTTCATGTGCAATTGGAGAAGAACAGTTGTTGCAATGGAGCTAACATGGTATTATGCTTGGATGAAGGATTGTAGTAGTGCGAAACATAGATGCTATGCTCCAAGTGTGAAAATGTCTGCAAGGCATTACCACATATCTAAAGCAGACAAGCTATTTAGCAGTTCCATGACTAGCTCAGTAAAGGTTTAGGCTCCAGTTGTAAGTGATTTTGACTGCATGAGATAAAAAGTACCCAGTGAACTCCTTGTGGATGTGCTTTCAGCTCTCTTTCAAATGCCTTCAAAGGATGCTATATCTCCTACAAGATGAGACAGGCCATGTGTGCAGTGGGCATTCTTTTATTTTCTATATGCGCTACAAGACAGGATCAGCCATGCATGAGAAAACATTTCTTGTTTGAACAGCATGAAGTCAATGGGGAAGACCACTGCAACTGAGCACATCAGTGTACATAGGTGTCTTGTATATGATTTAGAGCGATCCAAGCATGCAGTGTTAGAATTAGATGCAACAATAGGGTAACTGAAGAAGTGGAGAAGCCTTGCAAAGTATAGATATATGATTGATGACATGTAGTAAATATGCAGGGAAGCAATAGGAGAGATTACAGGAGGGAATGCAGTCAGTCTTGTCTATGTTTGGCCATTACTGACCGGAGGGGAGTTGCATTTCAATCTTCCCATCCACCTGGACTGATTTAGCACCCTAGACAAATAAGGCTGCCTGCCAGGATACTCTGGTGTTTCAAGGATTGGATGCTGGTGGCCATATTTACTATGCCGGATGGATGGATGTGTGCTTGGATTGCTTGTAGATAGGTTCGACTGCCAGTTTGGCACCTATGATGATGTGCAGTTAGTCGAAAGTTACACTGGCTATCCATTTATCTTTTGTGTTGCTCATCTTCGTCTTTGAATTTTCTACATCCATGAAGGTACAGCTTGGAGCTGGACATTGTTGTGACTACTTCATTGAAAATTAGTCTCTGATGGTCTTTATACATACACTTACCTTTACACATGATCAGGGCCTCATAGTTATGCATAGGCTAATTTCTAATTGCTTTAGGTTGAGCTGTTGACATGTTTAGAGTGTTAGTTGTTCGTGATTGATCATGATGAACCTTTAGAGTGCCAGTTGTTAGAGCTAGTTTATGCTGAGGACCATTGGCTGGTGTGTGAACCAATGTGCCCACTGCTAGTTGCATATACTTGTCAGAAGTGGGTGCAGGGATAGAAGTGTGAGAATCTACTGCAATAGACTGCACCAACACAAGAAAGAAGAGAAACACTATGAAGAAAGAACACTGCAAACGAATTCAGAGAAGAGATGCTCGAGAAATGGAATCCATACACCAAGATGAGACATTACAGAACCAACTGAAAACATTACGTTGCAGTATGGCAGTGAGTCTTTCTGCCATGTTCTTTTGAGTAGGTGCAAAAGTAGGAGGGTTTGTTTCATGTAGCCTTGGAATGCTTAAGATACTTCTGTCATTGAAGCAATTCAAGCCAAGTTTGTCGCTGACAAGATCTTGGAAACTGGCTCATTGTGGAGTTCAGAACTGTACTCGAGGGGTGTTTGCATGTGAGAGTGAAAAAGAGGCACATTCTGCAAAAGCAAAAACTGCAGCTAACCAAAAGCAGGTTATGCAGTAGTGAGATTTTAGGGTGCAGCTCCATATCAGTCTTTGAGAAGTCTTTGTGTGGACATGTATTGGACCCCAGTTTTGGCCATTTTCTCTGATCTGGTCTGACCAGCTTTACGGTCGGCTAGATAACAGGTCTTTTAGGTTTTTCTCTGATACTGATTTATGACGGCGCACTTTGTATATGCTTGAGTTCTCAGTTTTACAGTGTGGAGCCTTCACTGTCTTTGTCTTTCTTTCAGTCTGTCCACTCCTTTTCCATTGTTGCTTCCATCGTGGTATCTAAATACAAAGCTTACCCTTGGACCACTGCACTGAAGCTTACTTAGAAGGTGGGGAATTGCTGTTCATGGGAGTGTTGCAGTCAAAATGCATGCCTGATTGTGTTTTCTGGTATTCAACATTCTTGAGCCTTCAGCGTGTGTTTATGGCATTAAAGTGCTGCGTTTTTGCAGTTTCCAGCTTGCCCTGTGCATTGGTGTCCATGTTGTTCAAGGTGCATGCAGAGCACTCCAGCCTGTTTGAGATCAGTCACCTGCAGTTCAAGGCAGAGGACTGGTGCAATGCTGTAGCAACAAGCAAGTGATTCCATCACAGGCTGCATTTTGCAGTTCTCTTTTTCTAGTGTACCATTTTCTTTCTCTGCTACCCCTCTGTGTGCCAGCTTATGCACCCTGTTGAGGACTTCCTCCAACTCTCTCCCTGATTTGGAGGTTCTTGCAGCCCTACCAAATCTGCATTTTTGCTGCAACAGTTGCCTTTGATGTAGCATATTTGCAGTTCAACTGCTTGCAAATTTCCTGGCATATATGGCATCCTGGTTCATCCCCAACATCAAATTGACTACAATAACCATGAGTTTTTGAAGAAATCCATCACCAACATTGGGAGATGTTCAAAGGTGCACTCCCAATTCTGAAGAGTGAAGATAATGTGAGTGGGCAGCAGAAAAGAATCACAAATATTGGGTGGGATGAGAAGATGAAGACACTCCCAATTCTGAAGAGTAAAGATAATGTGACAGTGTGCAGCAGAAAATAAACAAAGGAACAAATTTGACTGAACAGAGAGCACACAAGGCTGCAACTGTCAGCCACTTCACACAGCTTGTCCGTGTCAAGTGAGGGTGCTAGATGGAGGCAAGAGATATAGATGATGATGATGAGGGAGGATGGTGCGAAATGATATGATGCACGGTGCAGTGGGGGCTGGCAATAAGTAGCCACACCCCTAGAAGTTGGCTAACCTGCATGTAATGCAAGGTCAAATGCTGCAGCTAGGCCAATATTAGGCCGCCCAGTTTTGCCTGCTTGTATAGATAATGCTTGTCTTGCCTTCATGAATCAAATGTCTGCCCAGCTGACCGAAAAGTGGTTGCCTAGGGGTGCTGCTCATTGTGGGCATACACATGGGTTGAGAGAGTGCCACTAGCAAGAAGAGTCCCCACCTAAAATGCCTAGGATGTTAGCAAATTAGTCAATTCATGGTTGAGTCTATCCTTTGGTACAGCAGGCTGGGCTCAGAGATTTTTTAGGCATTTTATTTGCCATCATTTATTGTGTTTTGGCATTATTTGCAGTCAGTCGGTCAGCATTTAATGCTGGCCGACCAGTCATATTTTTTGCATTTTTTTGCCCTATATATTGTCAAGCTTCCTCCTCCTCATTCATTCATCACTTGACAGTTCTTGGAGAGAGGGAGTATGTGCCAATGCCTCCATAGCCGGTGACTCACATTGCTACTGTACTGTCTCATGTCTTGGTATATGGATTCCATTTCCCGAGTATACATCTGAGTTCTCATTTGTATTGTGTTCTTTCTTTTCCTTTCTCTTTTGTCTTGTGTTTCAGCAGTTTATTACAGCTTATGTTTACGCTTCCATTACTGCACCACTTCTAACATGGTATCAGATTTTAGGATTTGTATTTCTGCTATGTTTTCTTGCTGATTTCAAGACTGTTTTCACCCTTGTTGATCAGGCGGCTGTTGGTCCTACTAGGCGACCTAATTTGCCTGCGTTTTTTGCTGATGTCAGCATTTGTACAGCCTGCGCATCCATTTCAGCTTGTGCTTTGATGCTTTAGCAGCTCCTCTTGGCTGGGCGCTTGCAATATTAGGCCGCTTTTGTTGTTTATGGCAGTTTTTGACTGATTTCTTGACTTTTTACAGCAGCTTTTGTCTTATTTTGATAAGATTTTTGGTTATATTGTATGTGAATTCTTGTTTTTTGTAGTCTGTGCTCATGTTTTGGCTGTGTTCCCTCTTCAAATACCTTCTTTTCTCTATTTCTCTTCTCAATCCTCCGCAAATGGCTACTCCATGTCCATCCAGTGATGATACGCTACATGGAGATTCTCGTGAGGCTTTTGCAGCTTCAAAGAGGGGGGTTCGAAGACGAAGAAGTTGATGGCCCAATGTTACCACTGTGGCAAGAAAGGTCATTTACGGAAGGATTGCAAAGAGTTAGCGGCTTCCAAGAAGAAAAAGGAGCAAAAGACGAAGCGGGATGTGGACTCCTTCGATGAGTCATCATCTGCCTCGGATTCCGATTCTGATCCTTCTCTGGCCATGGCGAAGTCCAAGCCTAGAGAGGGAGTGTGAGAGGGTTTGTGAGATGGGGCAGCCATGCCTCATCTATATTTTTATACAAATGCATAGGATCCAGAGAGGGACGTATCGACCGAAGTTTGGCAAGTACAAATCGTGGAGCTGGGATTAACATCTAGGTTCATGATGGGTTGGTTACTTGACAGCGAGCGGGTGGCTTTCGTTTGGAGCTCACATGAGGGGACACTTTGGCAGTCTAGCCAAAGAAGGGGACTTCATGGTCATTTATGCACTGCGCCATTGGTGACAGGATGGCCACGTATGCTACATTAGAGGCATTGTTGATAGACATTGAGAGCTGCTATGATTTTCTCTATCTTCAGGAGCTGGTATGATTGACATCGACATTAGGTTCTCCTCGAGGCACCTTGGTGGTGGCTTGCGGACCCACTACTTGGATATCCATGGTTCTACTCTGGTAGACATTGTTGTATGTACTATGATGCGACATTATCATTGTATATTGTATTGTATCAGAGCACCCATGATCTGAGAGAGGGTGTTAGTAGATTAGTCAGTTCGTGGTTGAGTTTGTATTCGTGGTACAGTAGGCTGGGCTTAGAGATTATTTAGGCATTTTATTTGCCATAATTTATTGTGGTTTGGCATTATTTGTAGCTAGTCGGCCAGCATTTAATAGTGGCCGATTGTCATATTTTTGGCATTTTTTTGCCCTATATATTGTCAGACTCTCTCCTTATTCATTCATCACTTGACAACTCTTGGAGAGAGGGAGCATGTGCCAGTGCCTCCACAGCCGGTGATTCGCATTGCTACTGTACTGTCTCATGTCTTGGTATATGGATTCCATTTCCCGAGTATACATTTGAGTTCTCATCTGTATTGTGTTCTTTATTTCCCTTTCTCTTTTGTCTTGTGTTTCAGCAGTTTATCACAGCTTATATTTACGCTTCCATTGCTGCACCACTTTTGACATAGGAGAGATGAACATGCAAACAAAGATTGTGTTAGAGCTCCTAATGTCCTCGTCTGGCTTAGACTTAGGCTCACAGGTAGGAGATGAGCATACAAGGAGAAGACATATACACATGTTTGTTAACACCCCCTGTTTGATCTTGGATGTAGTAAAAGGCCAAAGGTGAAGAAATGGATCTAGGGGTGGTAAGATGAGTGTGACAATGGGTGAAGTCCATCGATGAAGAAAACTAGCCAAGGTGTATGACTCCTTGTTTGGATGGGAGCTTGATACAATCGGAGGTCACTATAGGTCAATGGGAGTGGAGAGGCTTGAACGAACCACTCTAGTGAGGTCAAGTCGAGAATGGGTGAGTCAAGCCTTTGATCCAATCAAGAGACGATAGCAAGGAGCTATAGAAGGTGCCGAAAACCCCCCCGTCCCCCCCCCCCCCCCTTTGTAAGGGTATGGGCTTTGTAGCTATACCATGGTGTTATCACCGAATGCACCTATATAGGGATCAGTTGTGACTCTAGGCTCTGCTTGGTTTCCATGCTACGTGTGATTCCCTATGCTCAGTGGTGAACCCTCATATGTGTGGCGTCCGAGGGTGTAGTCTTGAGATGTGCCTCAATGTAGTCCCTTTTTGATATCATGAATACAAAGATTTCTTATTGGTATATCTTGTGTGCCATTCCGTTGTGCCTTTTGTGCCTCATAACAGATTTTTCCATGAAGTCCCGTGAAGGTGCATAACACTTGGTATTAGAGCAACTCTAGCGTGGAGCATACTAGCTCGAAAGGGGAGCAGGCTCACGGACGCGGAGGAGATCCTACCATAACACGTGGTGTAATGCGATGCGACACGGCTCCGACATGACGCGATACGACCCCGACTCGACACGACCCCAACACGACGCGACACGGCACGGTGTGATGCCCCACGTCGCGACGCCCTCCTAGGTGAGTTTTCTGCAGAATGTTGGAAGGTAGCTTGAGGTGCCAACAAAGTTAAGAGGGAGCCGAGGCGTGATAGGAGCGCGCGCATACTATTCAAAATGTCTTGGAAAGAGCTGAAGCTATGGGAAGACACTTTCTTTGAAGAGGAAGATGAGCTATGTCACTGGCTCAAAATCACATACAGGAAAAAGGAGCTGTGGCTCAAAATGATCAAGCAAACAAGGAGAACCATCGACATGTTGAAGAAGACCCATCAAGGAGCCGATGTGCTCGATGATCTTGAAGAGAAAGCTGAAAAGCTGGATGAAGACCTCCAAGAGGTTGACTACGAGTTGATCATGGTGCGAGAGAGAGCCAGATTGTGGCAAGTGAAGACGGCCCAAGACCTTGACACGGAGCTACAGGAGAAAATCATGCTAAGGTGGAACTGGGAGACTGCCTCTGGATCTGAAGAAGCCAAAGAGTGGGCCAAGCCATACTTGAAGCAGATGCGGGCTGAACGAGTCCAAGAGTTGAAGAATGGAGCGAAGCCAACCAAAGAAGAACCAAAGAGGCAAGAGAGCTAGAAACAGGTGAAAGAAGAAGAAGAAACATGGTTGGATGAAGATAAAGAAGAAGACAAGGGGGAGGATGAGCTCGATACTGATCTTGGAACACCTCGCCCCCAAGAAGAAGCTAAGGATTTCTACCCCAACTACTACCCACAAGACTACTACCTTGAAGATCAATACTTGGACAACGAATACCCTCCTGGAGGAGATGGATACGGCTACCCTGAAGATGTCCCCATCGACTACCACCCGGAAGGAGAATACCTCTACACCGACTACCCCTATCCCGAAGAATACCAAACCGAAGAAGCCCCAGAAGAGGAAGAAATGATGGAATATTATGTGAAGGGGAAGGATGGAAAATAGATGTGAGTTCGAAAGTAGAAAACATCATGATGGAGTTAGGATACACAAAGGAAGAGGAAACAAGGTGGTAATGTCAAAAGGATGAGCCACTGTATCCATAAGAAGCCCGGTTGGTTGAAGAACCAGTGTTAGAAGAAGAGAAGGGGGAGGATGAGCTCATTACAGATCTTGGAACACCTCTACCCGTTGAGACTGAGGGTGAGGCCAGGTTGGCGCCCTCTTGCGAGGCACAGGATGCCTCTGATGAAGAAGAAGATGAAGAAGTAGATGAAGAGAGAGAGTTGGAAGATGAGAATGGAAGGGCAAAGCCACATGGGGTAGGGCATCCGCTACTTGGAACCAACACTTCTACTTTAGATGATGATATAGGTGAAGAAAAAGAAAAGAGAGAGGAGTTAGAAGAGAAAACAGAAGCAGAGGGGGAGGATGAGCTCAGCCCAGATCTTGGAACACCTCTACCCCGACAACCCCAACCACAAGGAACAACCAAAATCTCACAGTTCAATGATGATAGGCTAGGAAAGGAGTTTAAGGAGAGAATCATGAGAATATGGGATGAGATAGAAGAAGATGATAGGAAAGAAGAAGAAAAAGAGTTGTTAGATGGAGCCATAGAGAAAATCAAAGAAAAGATGAGGCAAGAAAATAGAAGAACAAGTAGAGTCAGCTAGGAAGAAGCAAGAAGAAAAAGAGAAACCAAACCATGATAGAAGAGAACAAGTAGAAGAAAACAAGAAGAAGCAAGTTAGGAAAAAGATTGAGCAAGAAGAAAAAGATAAGGAAAGTAAGTTGAAAGAGCAAGTCTGGAGAGCTAGGAAGCCAAAGGAAGAAGATAGGCTAGAACAAAAAGAGCAAGAAAAGATAGATCGAGGCAGGAAGGCCAAAGAAGAAAGAATAGAAAACAAGCAAGAAGAAGTAGCGCAAAAGATAGAAAAGTAAGAGGACGAGAATGAGATAAAGAAGAAGGTGAAACCAAACGCCAAGAAACGGAGGCAGGCCAAGAGAGCCAGGATGAGAGATGAGAATGAAGATGCCTCCAAAAACCCCCCCACTCAAATCGTGGCTAAGGACGAAGCAACCCCAGCTTTTACTCCAAGGCCACACCCCATCCCAGCCAACTCGGATCAAAGTAAGAACCAATTACACTTCAGCAATGGAGTCATTGGCTACGCCTTTGAGCCCGAAGAGGCAAACCCTTATGAGCTTGAAAAGGAGGAGTCAGAGGACAAAGCCTCAAGAAAGGGAGAGCATGATGGAGTGCTCGCAATATGGTCCGATCAAGGTGACTTGGTGCCATGGAAGGGAACCTTGCTAGTTGAACCTTGGAGAACCCTCCAACTCACTCTTAAGGTGAATGTCTTTGGTCTATGGAACCCATTGGGACCATACTCAATGCTAACAAAGATTGAGATCTCGGCATTCAGGCCGCAAGCAGTGCAAGGAGTGGTCATTCTGATCGTATGGATCCGTGACCCACCAAGCACCACACAGATGGGCGTCACCCCAAGAGCTTCAAGGATACCTCTACTTCCGCAACCCAAAATCCGGGCTAAGTGTGACGACTTAGTCCATTCCCCGCCAAGAACCTCAACTCCGAATGAGGCTAAGAAGAGCCAAAGAGGTGCCATGCACCAAGACCGCACCTTCCGTGCGAAAAGGTAGGCTGAACCAACCAGCTTGTCTAAGTACAAAGCAAACAATGAAGATCCGGCAAAGAGGGCAAAGAAAATAGCCCAAGTACTTGACTTGGCGATGCGGGCAAAGCGTCTTGGCAAACGAACCAAGAGACCCAAGTCCCCAAGGTCCAAGGCGACGGCACGAAGAAAGGGAGGCCCGGCGCAAGGAGCAACTCATTGGACTGGTCCGATCAAGGTGACTTGGTGCCATGGAAGGGAACCTTGCTAGTTGAACCTTGGAGAACCCTCCAACTCACTCTTAAGGTGAATGTCTTTGGTCTATGGAACCCATTGGGACCATACTCAATGCTAACAAAGATTGAGATCTCGGCATTCAGGCCGCAAGCAGTGCAAGGAGTGGTCATTCTGATCGTATGGATCCGTGACCCACCAAGCACCACACAGATGGGCGTCACCCCAAGAGCTTCAAGGATACCTCTACTTCCGCAACCCAAGATCCGGGCTAAGTGTGACGACTTAATCCATTCCCCGCCAAGAACCTCAACTCCGAATGAGGCTAAGAAGAGCCAAAGAGGTGCCATGCACCAAGACCGCACCTTCCGTGCGAAAAGGTAGGCTGAACCAACCAGCTTGTCTAAGTACAAAGCAAACAATGAAGATCCGGCAAAGAGGGCAAAGAAAATAGCCCAAGTACTTGACTTGGCGATGCGGGCAAAGCGTCTTGGCAAACGAACCAAGAGACCCAAGTCCCCAAGGTCCAAGGCGACGGCACGAAGAAAGGGAGGCCCGGCGCAAGGAGCAACTCATTGGACTGGTTCGATCAAGGTGACTTGGTGCCATGGAAGGGAACCTTGCTAGTTGAACCTTGGAGAACCCTCCAACTCACTCTTAAGGTGAATGTCTTTGGTCTATGGAACCCATTGGGACCATACTCAATGCTAACAAAGATTGAGATCTCGGCATTCAGGCCGCAAGCAGTGCAAGGAGTGGTCATTCTGATCGTATGGATCCGTGACCCACCAAGCACCACACAGATGGGCGTCACCCCAAGAGCTTCAAGGATACCTCTACTTCCGCAACCCAAAATCCGGGCTAAGTGTGACGACTTAGTCCATTCCCCGCCAAGAACCTCAACTCCGAATGAGGCTAAGAAGAGCCAAAGAGGTGCCATGCACCAAGACCGCACCTTCCGTGCGAAAAGGTAGGCTGAACCAACCAGCTTGTCTAAGTACAAAGCAAACAATGAAGATCCGGCAAAGAGGGCAAAGAAAATAGCCCAAGTACTTGACTTGGCGATGCGGGCAAAGCGTCTTGGCAAACGAACCAAGAGACCCAAGTCCCCAAGGTCCAAGGCGACGGCACGAAGAAAGGGAGGCCCGGCGCAAGGAGCAACTCATTGGACTGGTCCGATCAAGGTGACTTGGTGCCATGGAAGGGAACCTTGCTAGTTGAACCTTGGAGAACCCTCCAACTCACTCTTAAGGTGAATGTCTTTGGTCTATGGAACCCATTGGGACCATACTCAATGCTAACAAAGATTGAGATCTCGGCATTCAGGCCGCAAGCAGTGCAAGGAGTGGTCATTCTGATCGTATGGATCCGTGACCCACCAAGCACCACACAGATGGGCGTCACCCCAAGAGCTTCAAGGATACCTCTACTTCCGCAACCCAAGATCCGGGCTAAGTGTGACGACTTAATCCATTCCCCGCCAAGAACCTCAACTCCGAATGAGGCTAAGAAGAGCCAAAGAGGTGCCATGCACCAAGACCGCACCTTCCGTGCGAAAAGGTAGGCTGAACCAACCAGCTTGTCTAAGTACAAAGCAAACAATGAAGATCCGGCAAAGAGGGCAAAGAAAATAGCCCAAGTACTTGACTTGGCGATGCGGGCAAAGCGTCTTGGCAAACGAACCAAGAGACCCAAGTCCCCAAGGTCCAAGGCGACGGCACGAAGAAAGGGAGGCCCGGCGCAAGGAGCAACTCATTGGACTGGTTCGATCAAGGTGACTTGGTGCCATGGAAGGGAACCTTGCTAGTTGAACCTTGGAGAACCCTCCAACTCACTCTTAAGGTGAATGTCTTTGGTCTATGGAACCCATTGGGACCATACTCAATGCTAACAAAGATTGAGATCTCGGCATTCAGGCCGCAAGCAGTGCAAGGAGTGGTCATTCTGATCGTATGGATCCGTGACCCACCAAGCACCACACAGATGGGCGTCACCCCAAGAGCTTCAAGGATACCTCTACTTCCGCAACCCAAAATCCGGGCTAAGTGTGACGACTTAGTCCATTCCCCGCCAAGAACCTCAACTCCGAATGAGGCTAAGAAGAGCCAAAGAGGTGCCATGCACCAAGACCGCACCTTCCGTGCGAAAAGGTAGGCTGAACCAACCAGCTTGTCTAAGTACAAAGCAAACAATGAAGATCCGGCAAAGAGGGCAAAGAAAATAGCCCAAGTACTTGACTTGGCGATGCGGGCAAAGCGTCTTGGCAAACGAACCAAGAGACCCAAGTCCCCAAGGTCCAAGGCGACGGCACGAAGAAAGGGAGGCCCGGCGCAAGGAGCAACTCATTGGACTGCCTCCCTTAAGGCGTGGCACAACATTGCATCAACCGAGCCACCACGCCTACACTCCAACAATGCGACAACTTGGGATCGCGCCTACAAAGCTTGGCATGCAAAGCCATAAGCACCAAGCCACCTCAAGTTAGGACTATGAAGCCCCCACTCCTCAAATGTAATTGAGTCGAGAGTGGACTGGAAGGAAAAACAATAAAAAGCACTAAGTCTAGATGGGCAGACCCTGGCCAGCTTGATAGCATAAGTTGTGTTAAGACCCCCAAGTTGTAGTGCGGCAGACACTGACCAGCTTGATAGAAAAGGTTGTGTTAAGACCTTGCTAAGGAGTCAGTCCTAGACCGGCAGACACTGACCAACTTGATAGTCTAAGTTGCGTTAAGACCTCGGAATGAGTCAAGAAACCACCCTTAATTGCTGAGGACAGCAATTCATTAAGCGGGGGTGAGTGTAAGGGTATGGGCTTTGTAGCTATACCATGGTGTTATCAATGAATGCACCTATATAGGGAGTAGTTGTGACTCTAGGCTCTGCTTGGTTTTCATGCTACGTGTGATTCCCTATGCTGAGTGGTGAACCCTCATATGTGTGGCGTCACAAGGGTGTAGTCTTGAGATGTGCCTCAATGTAGTCCCTTTTTGATATCATGAATACAAAGATTCCTTATTGATATATCTTGTGTGCCATTCCGTTGTGCCTTTTGTGCCTCATAACAGGTTTTACCATGAAGTCCCGTGAAGGTGCATAACCCCCCCACCCAGAAAAAAAAAAAAACCATGAGGATAATGAATAAGGAAAGAGGTTGTTACAGGAAGAAAGGCCCAAGGAAGACTCCTTGAAAGATCTCCTCATGATCTTGGGAATCTTTCTTTGAAACAAGGAGGGCTAGGGAATCCACAACCACATCTCCCAAATCATCTCTCCAAAAGGGATGGGGGTATAAGAGAATGACCAAAGGAGATAGTGGAGGATTGGTATGAAACTTGTGGGATGGGGGGTACACTATGGGGGATGTGGAGCAATGAAGACATGCCTAGGAGGGTCCTTCACAATGGAAGGGAATAAGGCAAATACAACCTGTAACCGGCCTGTTCATTGGGAAGGGCGGTAGTGTACAACCAAAATATATAAATGCTTTCACCCAATTTATAGTCGTCCATTTTACCTGAACTTAAAGACACAGAATCAAGAAGAAAAACAGGAAACTAGAATGCTCCTGTTGCAACACAGACACCCTGTTGGCCCCTAAGTTAGGCGCCCCTTGCGGTATTTCTTTATTTTTAGAAAGAGAGAAATTACAATGGGCTGTCTTTCACCTATTCTGGGTGAAATTTGACAGCATAACAGTACAATTACTGATCCAAATCAAGCTGTCGAGGAGGGGAAACTCTGCCCAAGTCTGAATCTTCTGGTTGGAGTGCAGAATTGACCATTTCAGCCTGCTGTATTTACTGGTTCAGACCTGTTCTGAAACCTGTTTACACCTCTTACTGTTCCTTGTACTGTTCAGCCCACTGTAATTACTGGTTCGGACCTGTTTTGACACCCATTTTCAGTTCATACTGCTCCCTGCATTGTCCTGCATCATCTGGGCCAAGTGCCCCTTGACTTTGACATCAATTGGGCTCTGAATTAACCTCTGAATCAGAAGAAAAGCCCTTGATTCTGCAGCATAACCATACTGTCAAGGAGAGAGAGAGAGAGAGTAGGAAGCAAGCTCAAGCCTCTGTGCATCATAGACAAGGTAGACCAACTCTCAAGAGCTCTCCATTTGCAGCAATCCATCTCCATTTCAAAAAAATGAGCCCCCCATGCATTGAAACTCGTTTTTGTGCTGCCCTCTCTCTCTCTTTTGGGAATTTATGCCCAAATTGTGACATATGGCATACATGTAACAATACCTTTCGGTCTAAAATTCTCCATCCTTGGTTCAAAATTTGACCTCGGCACCGGAGGATTAATCCTCGTACAGAAACTAAGATAATGACGCGAACAGATTCTGAGGTCCAAAAATAGTAACTCCCTAAATTTTAGGAGTTGCTTCCATTGCATCCCTACTAGTCTTCTGACCATCTTTGCTGACTATGGCTACATCTAAATCTGTAATGTAGCTCAATTGAAAGTGAATTTCCACTGATGACCCCACATGGACTAATCTCTTAAAGATTTGTCCATCTTCACTTTGAACTAGTCTCTTCCAGGCTAGTTCTTCAACACACTTGTCCATATACACTTTCACAAGTCTCTTCCAGACTTGTCAATCTACAGTGCCATCAGTCTCTTCCAGACTTATACTGGACCTTAACTGTCCAGTCTTGACTCACTAGACATTCCTGTCCATTTCACAAAGTGGCCATGCAACTCAGGCGTTTAGATTTCAAGAGGGACCCTTCCAAAAAGAAAAACCAAATAAAGTATGTAATAAAGAAATCAACAAAAAGGTACTAGTTGTCACAGTCTTGTGACACAACCCTCACTTTTGCCAAGCTATTGCAAGAACAACTTTTGAGTTAGAGTTCTTAACAAGGACATCACGGTCCATGAAGGCAACTTTGGTATTGAGTTAGGTAAGGCCATAAGTAGAGAGGAGATGGAATCCCAAAGTCTAGAACATGGAGGTGTTTTGCAATCGTGATCCACTTAATCCTACCAATTGTACTAGTTTGCCATTGACGTCTTTCAAAAAACTTGTCATATAAACCAAAAGGGGTGGCTGCTAATGATATCCTATTGGTGTGGATGATGTAAGTGTGCAAGGATGGCGCTTGGCTGTAGAGAACAACTTGAATGTTGATGATGTCACCAAAAATGTAGGTTGTGGGGAGTGGCCCAAAATGCAAGGAGGGACATGATAAGTCGCAAATGTAGACGCAAACAATTATTGATAATCAAACGCAGCATTGGAGACATGTTTGTTGAAAATGAAACTCTATAGTCTTAGGATGATGGTGCAACAACAATATCAAAGCAAAAGGGATGCTCCACTTCAGTCATGCCGACTCTCAACTCAATGAATGATACCATGTGAGTGTAGTTGAACATGGATTGAGAAGAGAAAATGGAGACAAAATGAACATGAAGGGACACATTTGATTGAAGATAGAATACTTGATTGGGTATGACTAAGTAGAGGGTGTTCACCAATGATGGTGTGTGCGTAGAAAACATCTTGGATCCTATTGTGAAAAGCCAAGCAAATCTGACATATACATTGTTTTCTAGCACTAGGTATGACTCTATAAGGATTAGGATTTAGGTGGGAATGTTGGAGAGTGTAGCACTAGGAATTATGGATAAAAGGAACTTCAATGCCTACATTAGGAAAACCATCCATGCCATAGCCAAAACATTGAGCATAGGAATATATGACCTTGAAGAATTCGGATCCACACTTGGGTGAGCAAGGGAGTAGAAAGGAAAAGAGCAACAACCCAAGCTACGTAGGTAGGGTTTAGGGGCATCCTAATTGCAATCATAGAGGAGGCCATCAAAGAATTGCAAGTGAAAAAGGTGTCAGTGTTCCCAAAGCCTTGTGGTGTATTAGTAGAGGAAGTGTTTGGGATGGCTGTAGCTTTGTTGTAGATAAAGAGATGATGGAATACCTACATTGTGACCTTGAGTTCTTCATCAATGATAGCTTTCAACAAGACTCCTTCACTAGTTATCACTAAATCATCCCATCCTTCTGCAACTTGGGGTGTTTTTTGTGTCCTATTATACTTCCTTATTCTAGCCTGCATCCCTAGTGTTTCCTCCACCAACTTTAGATTGAGTTTAAAGTTTGCTACTCTCTCTACCCTTTGGAGTGAGCCAATTTCTGTAGGGGTTAAACATTTTCGATAAGTTTTTGACATCAACTTTACAATGGACAAGAAGAAAAGAGGCAAGCTTGATGCGAAGCTAAAAAAGTTCATTTTCCTCAGTTATAGTACGCTACGAACGGTTAGAAGTTTTATAACTTGACGAAGAGAAAGATAGAGGTGAGTTGGCATGTGATCTATGGTAAGGTTGCAGCTTTTGATACTCCCATTGATGGTAATGCTTCTATAGGTGGTTCTTTGTCATCAATCGATTTCTCCTCTAAACCTTCCTTCCACCATCAACCTTCTCCCCTATCTTCCTTACCTTTTAAGTTTTGGTGCCACTTTTTCATCCGCGATTCTTGCCCCTCCTCATCCTCCTCTTGCACCCCTTTTACCCTTCTGGACAACTCCTTTTGCATCGAGTATTTCCACTCCTTCCTCTCCCCTTAGGCCTCCCCTTAGGTTTCTTCAGGGGGTATTGAGATGTTAAGCGGGGGAGCCCTTTTCTTCTAGTAAGGGGGATGTACCTTTACCAAGTGAGGGAGATGTGTATTACAAGTACTAGAGGTCTCTTTGTCTCCATCATAGAAAGATCAACCCATAATCGTCCCATTGTGGTTTCGGAAGCTTTTATAGGATTAGGGAGTGACTCATGTTCTCGAGACACTAGCTTCCCATGTAGATCAGCTAGGATGTAGGCTAGGCAAGGTAGTTCACTGTGTGAACTATGTTCTTATGTCACAGATTTCACAGCATTATGAGTCTACCGCTGTCAATGAGGCTCTTACATAGGATATATGGCGTGCTATGTAGGAGGAGCTCGATTCTATTGAGCATAATTAGATTGGGAGTTGATTTTACTTCGAGGGAAGTGGAAGGTGATTGGTGTGTAGTGGATCTATAAGACCAAATACTTGGATGATGGCACCTTGGACAAGCATAAGGCTAGACTTGTTGCCAAGGGTTTTGCACAGAGTGTAGGCTTGGGCTATTCAGTGAGGGCTATCTTGGCTCTTGTAGCTCATCATGGATGGCTGGTTTACGAGATGGATTCAAAGTTAGCCTTCTTGAATGACATTTTAGAGGAGGAGATTTATGTTGATCAGTGATTCAATTGCCTAGCTTTTGTGTGTAGAGGAAGGAGGATCATGTCTGCAGTTTGCGGAAGGCTCTCCATGGCTTGAAGCAAGCTCCTAGGGCTTGGAACTGGCAAATCAATCGGTTCTTTCTATAGAGTGGCTTCCACCGATTAAATCATGAGCGCAATTTTCACTATTAAGGTTGAGGGTGACAAATGTGTTTTAGCCATCTTGTACGTGGACGACTTCCTTGTTACAAGGAGTGACTTGGTAGCGGTGGATTGGACTCTAGAGATTTTGTGATAGGAGTTTGACATCACGAATGTTAGTATCCTCCATTTCTTTCTTAGTCTTGAGATCTATTAGTTGACACAAGGCATTTTTATCTCCCAACATAGGTACATTTCTGAGCTTCTCTCAAAGTTTGATACGGTCGAGTGTCGACCTATTTCTCGCCCCATGGATCTAGAGGCCCAGTTGGTCATTGGAGATCCCCTTCTAGATGCCATGCAGTATAAGTGCCTTGTCAGCCCCTTGACATGGCATATCTATACTCGGCCAAACATTTTCTTGTGGTGGCATTGTTGTCTTCTTCCATGAAGACTCCTGCACAAGCTCACAGGAGAGCCACTTTGCACTTGCGCTATTTACAGTGGACTAGATCCTATGGCATCATACGTGGAGAGGGAGCCACTCTCATTGGATGGAGTGACTCAAATTGGGTGGGGGACGTGGAGTACTATGGGCTTTGCTTTCTTTCTCAGCTAGGGAGCTATCTCATGTAGTAAGAAGAAACCTATTGTGGCATTATCTTCTACAGAGGTAGAGTGCTGCGTTCTTTGTTCACCAGCCTGATCTGGTGCCCTCATTGACACCTTGGGTTGCATGCAGGTACTGATCAGTCCACTCTTTGTATTCAGCTTTCTTTCAGATTCAGCTTCATTTTCTTCTATCTTTTCAGTCATTCTCTTTCTCTTTCTCTTCTCTCTCCTTGTTCATACTCCTCTTCCGTTGCACACTCTCATAGATAGTGATAGATTTGTTGGGTCCCTCCTTTACCGAGCCAACACCAGGCTGAACATTTTCTTCTTAGTTGGTATTTTGATTCAGTTTTCCACCTCTCCTTACGTGACTCATTGGTAGGCCAGCATGAAAGTGCTTTGCTCTATTAGAGGTATCATCCCTTGGCATTTGATATCATGGAGATATTGGCAACTTGTTCACCCTCGCTAAGGACTCATTTGTTGGTCCAAATAGAATATTATTGGGTTGGTCACAAGGCTGCCTTGGAACTGAGTCTTCAATTCAAGGATCAAGCACATTTGGGCGCATCACTATCTGAGACAATGTTGCAGAAAATTTCTCTGGACTCTCAAACAGCCTTGGAGTGGAACCACCATAACTTTCCTTGCTTCATTGAAGAGGAGCTGTCCTTTTACCCCTCATTCCATTTGTACATATGTTTGTAGCTCTCCAGCTCAATATAGGTGTTGAGATTTTAGGCTCCAGCTCCATATTAGAGAGTATTTTAGGTTTTGGCTCCAGCTCCATATCAGGGAGTATTTAGGTCTTTTCTGACCATGCATTGGTCCCAGTTTTCTCTTCTGGATTGCTGTATCTTTTGGTCTAGGGAGTATTTAGGTCTCTGACCGTGCATTGGTCCCAGTTTACTCTTCTGGATTGCTGTATCTTATTATGACAAATCTTATTATGAGATGAACTGGTTGGCAGGCCCAGTCTGTGAGCCGCAGTTTTGAAATATTCTTTTCAAAGACCCCTTCCATTAGAGTATTAGAGTATTTCTGAAGGCAGATACTACTAAAGTAAGCAGAGGATTAATAATAATCCTCTGCTTAATTTTTGATGTTCAGAGTGCATCCCTTCAGACGGAAAATCTTTTTCTCTGCAGCTTCTTGTGTGCTTTTCTTGATGGTTTCATCAATTCCTGATGGTAACGAAGCCTTTACTTTGGTTCCTTTGCAGAACCTTCACCATGGGCAGGTGGTTTGTTTTTTCAGATAACGTTTCTTCTCAGCTATAACCACATATTTATTCTATTTTAGGGTGAATACTGATGTTCTTTTTCTGCTTCATGGGAGGTCTAGCTACATGTTTTCAGTTAGTGAATCAAATTGTTGGTTTTTTTGTAATTCATTTCCCTGAAGTGAAATTGCTTGGCCCCATTGTGTGCGAGGAAAAGTAGATGGGCGATTATGATTCAGGACTTGTCTGGCTATCTCAATATTTTCTTCTGGTTATTTCAATCTTTTGCTACTAGATTTATGAACTCCCTATGTTCTGATTCTGTTTATGGCTGTCTTTCACAGAGTCCAAGGACAGACCTGTTTCATGGCTGAAAAGGGGACAGCTTTTAGGTTTCCCAGAGTAGTGGCCAACAATCGCTTTATCAGTCAAGAAGTAGGTAAAGGTAGTCTTGGTCTGTCTAGACTTCATGAGATGCATCCCTCAAAGATCATCTCAAATTTGGAGACTACTGATAGAATTGGAACAGAAGAAGAGTTTTCAATGTTTTCTAATGAGCAATGGGGAGTAGGAAAGGCTGATTTGCCTTGGCAGTTTGGTCCAAGTACTCCTCTTGACTTTTGTTCGGAGTACATAACTTTGGAGGAGACGCCTTCAATGCAGTTGCAGGAGTTTTTGAGAGAGCCAAAGAAGCCAGATTGTGGCGTATCTCCAAGTTCACAATTTGATTGGCAATGCTTAATGGCACACGGACCAGCCAAATATGGGTCTTGTCTTTCTATGCGATCAAAAGACAGTAAAGAGAATCCTGATTTTCATTTGAATCTTCAACGAAAGGTTGCTGAGGAAGCAGTGATTCCATTGGAAGAAGATTCATCAAGTTTGAGTTCTGAGCTTGTTTCAAACACTGACAGTCTATCTGTTCTAGATTCCAGTAAATCTTCAAAGAGGACCGGGAATCTCTCTACCGAACTAAGCACATCAAAGCTTACATCTAAAGACAGTACCACTTGGCGTACAGCTGATAGCAGTGAACTAGCAACTTTGGTTTCTCAAAAAAGACACGAACATTTAGAAAATTGTGATCTTCCACCTTCTCTTGGTTCGTACTCAAGGAAAGGTCCTCTAGCGAGCCTTGATTCTATGTCCAAGTCTGACGCATCTTCATCTATGGCATCATCTGTGTGTGGATCTGATGAAAAGAAATATTTGTCTACACACTCTCAGAAAATGGGCATGTCTGATCCAACCCCTTTGAAAAAGCACCAACCAAGTTTATCTGGACCACGTGCCATTCCTTCCTCTATGTCGCAACCTTCAAGAGCACAAAGGCACAGGTAAAACTTCTCTCTTTCGAGGATCCTGTGACTCACTTTAGCTGTGTATACTGATTTGCAGTTGTCTGATTTATCTATCTTCTTTCACAGCTTGCAAGATCAGAATACAAGTTGGAGTGGAAGACGTGCCAGTGTTTCTGGCCGGGGTTCCGTGGAGGTGCTTGGTGAGGCCCTGTGTCACTCACAGACAAGAGCAAGAGAGGCAGAAAAGGCAGTGGCGCAAGCATTGCAGGAGAAGGAAAAGCTTTCACAGCTGTTGTTCAGAGAAGTATGGACCTCTCAGACATACAGGCAATGGATTCAGATTCTGGAACTTGAGAACTTGTGGCTGAAGTTGCATAAAAAAGATGCGCCAGATGTTTGGGAAGAGCAGGAGCTTGTGAACTCTCTTTTCACATTTGAGCATGCATCACATGCTCATGCAAAATATCTTCGGAAGCATCCACCTTGGAGCAAGTTGCATCATCGTCCCCCTGCAGGGAAAAATCAGAAGCATGGATGGGCTTTGAGAGGAAACTTCTTAGTGCGATGTACGCTTGGTTTTGCTTTTGCCCTTGGCTTGAGTTTTGCGAGTGCTGGGTTTGTGATTGGCTGGAGCATGGGATGGATTTTACTTGCCTATTGAGCAAATTCAGGCATGATGGCTTTGTTGCGACTGTGTTAAAGAGTTGACTGTAAAGATGTATGCGATACAGGAAAAAAGTGCAACAGCACAGTGAGTGAAAAAGAAGCGGTGAGACATGCAGTTTGTATATTCATGTAGAAGCTAAACCTGTACATATTTATACAGTCTTATCAAAGTTGTAATTCTGCAGGATCTGTTTCTCTGTAAGTTGTCTTCTATAGAATTGGAAATTGGCCTTTTTATTGTAGACAAGCAATCAATCTCATTTCTCATTTACCTTCAATTGCGAGTGGGGCAAGGGCAAAAAATTCTTTGAAAGAAGCTACTCTTCACTTCAGAAGTGGTTTCCTGAGTCCTTATTTAATCACCTCTGTACGAAGAGTCTTCCGCAGGCCAAGGCCTTCGTGATTGTGTTACATGGATGTTTTTCCCTCTACTTTTATGAAAAGACAGAATACAAATTACTGAATTATAACGTTGTGAACCTGATGCCATATTCAAACTCAGTGTTTTTCAACATGACATAACAATAGCAAGGTGATGAGGCCTGCTAGAATAAAAGTCAGATGCAATGCTTGCCTTTCAGGACACACTTCATGGGCATCTAAATATCACAGGATATAGAAATTTGCAAGTATTGTATGCTGAGATTTGGATAGAAAGCAATTTGCAGAGTTCTCAGGGATGATTGCTGTTATTTTAGGCTACAATTTTGCAATCATTATACATACTGAATGTTGCGCACAACATATTCAGGAACCTTTCACACAACCTGTTCACAAACGTTGGCTTGCAAGTTCTTTAAAATACAAGGCACTTTCTTTTTCTAATGTTGCTGAATTAAAGAATAGTTAGGTATATGAGAAGCCTGGTGATTACGTTAAAATACAAGGAGTCCTTTCTTTAAGGTTGCTGAGTTAAAATAAATAATTAGCTGTACAAGTGGCTTTTCGCACAATAGGAAAACCAAAAAGGGCTACAGCTACTAGTAGGAAAGTGAAACCTGTTGAAGCCCGTGAAAACTAACTTCTTTAAATGTCATGCATGAACAGTGATTGTTTGATTAATCTTTAACCGTGGAGCAGCCCTCATAATCAATAACAACCCTTCTTGATGTTATAGAAGCCACTTGTCAGCATTAAAAGGCCCTAATGCAACTATGAAGCAAAGCTGAAGATAAAGGCATTATTAGTGTGCCATGTGTGTTCAAAGTGCAATCTTTGCAAAGCAAGACATGAAAATGAGAATGCTAGGGTTCCTGTGCCAACTTGGGTTAGTGTTCCCAAACCTTGTGCTTGATTAGTTCTTAGCAATGCTATAGAAGCTAGCAGTTAAGACTTGAATGTTAAAATGTAGATAAATAGGACAAGCAACCTCCATAATACAAACAATTATGTAATGGATTCAAAGGTGAAGGTCGCTTTACAAAAAGAGCTTGAGTTAGTTGTTACTCTTTCCAAGAAAGGATAAATGATAGCATAAGAAGCAAAGCCCTCTAACTACAAAGGCTTTACGATTTGAACTTCTAGTTTAGTGCTAAAGAACCATAGTGTATAGCAATCCAATGAAGGATTGATAGAAGATAGCCACATGAAATCTTCCACAATCTTTAGACCTAACCTTGCCATTCTCTTCAACTTCTTTCTAAACAAGGAGTTATTTGGGCAATGCATTTAGCATGTATGCATTTTGCTGAGGCTCCAATTGGAATAGACAAGTAAAAGAATATTAAGTCTTGCCAAGAAAAAATCAAGTGTGATAATAGGCCAAACTTAGAATAGGCCTCGAAGAGGCATGAGAAATGCTCACCTACTCTTTAATGAACCTTGCACTATTTGCGCAAGTGACATGTAATGTAAGAACTAATTGGAGAGCCCCCATATGTTTCTTGACATTCAAAAGAGTAGCCCACCTAAATGCATTGGATTAGTGACATGCTCTAAAGACACCCAAGCTTTACAAAAAAATTCATTGTTTCTTCCATAGCCAAAGTCAAATAGGATTGCATCAACTCATAAAAAAATTTCAAAGTACTAATATGCTAATAGCATTGTTCCACTTTTGAGACGAGACACAATAATCACCTTGAGATTTTCAATATACAAATTTATTCATTATACCAGACTAAATATCCAATCCAACAGATTGAGGGGGTGCAACATTCCCTTCGAAGCCCAAAGGAGATGAATAATGATCCACACATACAAAAATTGTTTGTGGTTGACAACAATCAAACCCAAAGAATATCGCAAGTGCTCAATACTCTCGTGCATAATTCTTGATATAATCTGAAACCATGTAACTAACATACATTATCTATTAAAGCATCCATCTAGAACAACTTCTTACATTTTTCATGTCATTCTTGCATAGAGGCCACTTGGCTAGCCATTGCAAACAAACTTTCAAATCTAAATAAGAGGGAGGCACTACCTTGCACTAGTGCTTGTGATACTACCAATGAACTTTGTAAGTACTACAAATGAGCTCTATTCATTGAGGCATATTGCACCCCATGCTATTGGGCAAGCTTTCAAGCATTTTCCAAAATATTAGTCACCCCTTTAAATGTAGACTACTACTAAATTGAAAAATAGTATGATGCATAAAATAAAGAACTACTACTAGAGAAAACTTTTATTAATATACACCTTGAAAAAGCTTTAAAAGCCTCCACAATGGATGATGCAACATTTCCAACATTACTAGGTAATGATAAGAGAGAATATGTTGTCTCTGTAGGCACATTGATTACTTTTGGTAAGAAAAAGTCATTCTGATATAGATAAATTTTATCAAAATGAGTGTAAGTGTCAATATGGTGTTAAGTGTGATAAGTATACCTAGAATTTGAAGCATGCGACTTAAAACCCATGTCTTGTTTTAAACATAAAGCTTCCAATACATCCCATGCTTGATGCTTTATGCCATCCATCATAGAATGAGATGAAATAGCATGAGTTGAGTGTTACACATATATAAGTCTCCCAAGACCAAATTCAGATGAGCAATAGAAAGATTTTTGAGATTAATCCATATACTTGAAAATGCTCTCTTGAAGAATTTAGAGCATAAACACCCATTTACCATAATAACTCATTCTCAAACATGATCTCCACAATGAGAATCTAACATTGACATCATGTCTCATTAAATAATGATGTAGTAATGGTCAAATGGCAAACATAACCTCTAATTGGTAGGAGACATTACTAGTCTAAAAATAACATAATCCTTATGAACATGTGTTGCCATTTTAACTATAATGTCTTTGCTCAAAATACAAGTAGCCTCCCAATTGCCATGAAAGATAGTTCACCACATTACGTATTGTATAATTTGGGAAGAAATTCCCTTAATATTCCATAGTGCAATCTCCGTACTCATAAATGTTTTGGGTCCCATTCATGAAACTCTCTCTTGCCACATGAACTCTTAGAGTAAATGCTTAAAAGCCTTATTAGCTAAGGTTCAATTAAAAAAAAAGATCTATTTATGAAAATTTTCATGTGTGCCAATATGTATTGGGAAATTATGAGCATCTAGGCATTAGAGGAAAGAGCCTTAGAATTTGTGTAGTCAGGCAATAAATCCCTAGGTTCTTTGGGAGTAGGTATATTTTGGGAAGGAGTAGTTTGATTTGTAATGCTTCCAATGACTTCCCTAGGTGACTCAACACAGAGTGGCATAATATGTAAGTGGGTATAGTCAATTTTAAAGTGCTTCAAGTATGGGATAGCGGGGCAACCCAACCACTCAGAATGTGTATCGAAACTTGATAGTTACGAATTGTTCCAAGGTTAAATCTACGAGTATGTTGAAAGGCTGGCCAATCAAGGTTGCACATGTGCAATATTCAATCTTTTTGTCATGAAAGGAGTTGACTACAACTTGCTTCTAGGTAGACTAATCAAGGTTGCATATGTGCAATATTCAACGTTTTTGTCATGAAAGGAGTTGACTACGACTTTCTTCTTGTTGAGATATCGAGCTCCACTCGTGATACGCCAGGGTGACCGTTGTGTATTTATGTCACCGACTTGTCAGTTGCAGATGCGGTTGGTACACCGCCCCTGAATAATAGCTACATGATAGCTATCCTTATCTACTCTAGTTCGTGGCTCAGTTAGTATGCCACCTTAGTTAGTTGAGTTTGGTTTGAGACCCATATCTAGGGTTCTTCTATTTCTTTGTACTTGAGTTCTTTTGGCTTTCACAACTAAGAAGAGAAAAAACTGTTTTCAGCCTCCACCCTTGTGTGTATTCCCCCATTGTGCAAGCAAGAAAGCTACAAGTGAGACTCCTTCCTTCTCTCCCACAATCTTGACATGGTATCAGAGCCTTGTTCGTGGTAAGGAGCTCAAGAAAGCAAGCCAAGCTCGCGGTGTTCTGGTAAGAGGAGCAGTGTTGCTTTCATTTTCTGTTTTGGGAGCAGATCTCTGCATGTAGCACAGCCGGAAAGTGCAGGAGTGCATTGTCTCAAGTTGAGACGCCCTTCGCGGTGAAGCAAGAGGGCAGTATATGCTGCGGGAAAGGGCTTTAGCCCTTGGCGACCTTGTTTTTTTGATTTGAGGCCATTTCGGGGCCTGTTTTGGAGGCGGAAGTTTTCTGCACGCACTCAGGAAAAGGCCCAGTTTTATGCTGTGCAGCCACTGTTCTATAGGTCGGTGAATAGTTACTGTAAAAATTGCATTGTATGCTTGTGCGCAGAGACATTGGGAGTTACAGAATCATCCCTGTTGCTTGTTGATGCAAAATCGTCACTAGGAAGTGACTGTGTGGTCAAATACCACTTTCGCCAGTTTTGCAGATTTTCCCTTGTGAGGGTGAAGCTGTGGTTTTTGCAGTGATAGAATTTTTTGCAGTCTTCTGTAATGGCATCTGATTCTCTTTCACAGATTGTCATTGAAAAGCTTGACAAGAACAACTTCCAAGCATGGAAGTTTAGAATGACGAATTTCCTTATGGGAAAAGGATATTGGGAATTTGTTGCAGGAAATGAAGAAGAACCAGTTCTTCCTGATGTTCCCAATCAACAGCAAATGCAGGCATTTAAAGCATGGCATGAGAGAGCCAGGAAAGTTATGTATTGACTGTCTATCAGCATTTCAGACTCTATGATTGTGCATATTCAGGATGCAAGTACGCCAAAGGAGGCATGGGATACTTTGTCAAAAATGTATAGCACAAATACGCAAGCCAGGAAAATGCAGCTCAAGCAAGAGTTGCACAATGTGCAAAGAGAAAATATGAGCATCAACGACTACCACATGAAGGTGAAGAAGATTGCAGATGCACTTGCTTCCATTGGGTCACCAGTGGAAGATGATGATTTAGTTTCTGTGACCTTGAATGGTCTAGGAAAGGATTATGCATAGTTTCGGACATCCATTTCAATTCGTGAAAGATTTCCTGATTTTGAGGAGTTGATTGCTCTTCTAATTTCTGAGGAACAGAGAAATGGTGGTGCATCTTCTTCAGGAGGAACTTCAAAAGAAGCTGTCTTCTACTCAAATGCTGGAAGAGGTAGAGGCAGAAGTAGAGGAGGCCGATTTGGAGGCCGTGGTAGAAATCAGAATATGCAGCAAACTCAAGAAAACCAGTCCTATGGAGGAGGACGTGGTAACTCTAGAGGCAGGGGGAGCCAAAGAGGTCGTGGTGGATAGCAAAGAGGTCAAAATGCAAACAGTAATGTTGAATGCTACTACTGTGGTAAAATGGGTCATATGGCTAAAGACTGCTATAAAAAGCAGAATGACATCATGAATGGAAAACTGCAACAAGGGAATTATGCATCTTCTAGCAGACGGGGTGATGACAGAAATGAGCATTTGTTCATGGTGCAGCACATGAACAATTTTGTGACAAGTGCAGAAGAAAGCAATGATATATGGTATGTTGACTCAGGTGCATCAAACCACATGACAGGTCATGCAGAATGGATGGAGGATGCAAGGAAAATGGAAAAACCAGGATTTGTGGAGACTGGTGATGATATTGCACATCCTATTGTGCAGATTGGAAAAATTCCCTTGTCTATGCAGGATGGGAAAAAGAAATACTTGTCCGATGTATTTCATGTCCCGAATATCACCAAGAATTTGGTTTCTGTCGGTCAAATGGTTGAGCAGGGCTTGCAGGTCAGATTTAATCCTCATGGATGCTTTGTTGAGGATATGAAAAATAAAGGTCACTTGATAGCAAAAGGAAAGAAGAAGGGCAGAATGTTTACGTTGGATGCAGACATGTCTGAATTGAGTGCAGCAATGTTTGCACATGGGACCGATGTAGTTGCAGATATTGATATCTGGCATAAACGCATTGGTCATGTTAATGCACAGCGATTTAAATCAATGCAGGCCCAAAATATTATTGCAGGATTGCCAAAATTCAAGGTTGCAGAAATGCATAAGGTATGTGAAGCCTGTCAGTTTGGAAAACAGGCAAGGAAACCATTTCCTAGACATGTTCAAGAGAGTGAGAAGCCATTGGAATTAATCCACTCTGATGTGTGGACTACTAAAGCTGCATCTCTTGGAGGCTGTCATTATTTTGTCACTTTTATTGATGACTATAGCAGAAAAGTTTGGGTATATTTTATGAAAAAGAAAAGTGAAGTTTTTGGGCATTTCAAAACCCTTAAAGCTATGGCTGAAAAAGAAACAGGTCTGCAAATAAAATGCCTAAGGTTAGATGGAGGGGGAGAGTACCTCTCAAATGAGTTTGCAAAGTTCTTGCAGGAGCATGGCATAAAGCAGCAATATTCATGCAGTTATACCCCACAACAAAATGGAATTGCAGAAAGGAAAAACATGCATATTGGAGAGGTATCTCGTGCCATGCTCAATGAAAAAGACTTGCTAGATTTTTATTGGGCTGAAGCAGTTGCTACAGCTGTCTACATAATGAACAGGACTTCCACTGCAGCAATACATGGAATGACTCCAGAGGAGAGGTATACTGGTAGGAAACCAGATATTTCTCATTTGAGAATTTTTGGTTGCATTGCCTATGTACATGTGCCAGATGAGCTGAGATCCAAGTTGGATCCAAAAGCTGAGAAGTGCATCTTTATTGGTTACTCTCTGCAGCAAAAAGGGTATAGATGCTATAACCCTTCTACTCGTAAGTTTACAGTGAGCAGAGATGTTGTTTTTGATGAGATGAGTAGCTGGTATAAACCAGTAAATGTGATTGATGATGTAGATGCACAAAATGGTAATGCTGTACAGAATTCACAGCAGCAGTCACAAAATATTAGTGGACCTGGAGCGTCCTCTAGTAGTGGTTCACATTCTTCGCCATGGACAGGCAGATTGAGATCAAGAGAATCTTCTCAAAGCAATAAAGATAGTGGTATGCAGGTATCACGAAAAGGAAAAGAGAAGGTTGATCAGCCCATGTTTGATGTGAATGCAGGTCACTCTTATGTGGATGGTGAATCCAGTGGCTCAGAACAGAGCATTGATGATGAGTTGGGTATTCCTTCTATTGTTACACCTGGAGTAAGGAAGACCAGGGATGTTTTGAGAGCACCTGGGAGTGAACCTACTTTGCGCAGGTCTAGGAGAGCTAGGTATCCTGTGGATAGGCTGAAATATGATGGATTTACAGCCATTCACTATGCATATATGGTCAAAGTGATACAGGAACCAGAACCCACTTCTTTTGAGCAAGCCATGGGAAAAGAAAAATGGGAGAAAGCCATGGATGAAGAAATGGATGCCTTGGAAGCAAATGCTACATGGGAATTGGTACCTTTGCCTAAAGGTAAAAATGCAATTGGCTGTAAGTGGGTTTATAAGGTGAAGCACAATGCAGATGGTTCTGTGAACAGATACAATGCAAGATTAGTAGTCAAGGGGTATGCACAAACATATGGCATTGACTATGAAGAAACATTCAGTCCGGTTGCAAGGATGGCAACCGTAAGAGCAGTCATTGCTATGGCTGCATCAAAGGGATGGTCTTTACATCAGATGGATGTAAAGAATGCCTTCTTGCATGGTGATTTGCAAGAAGAGGTCTATATGGAGCAGCCACCAGGTTATGTGCATGCTGTTCATCCTGAGTTTGTTTGCAGGTTGAAGAAAGCCTTGTATGGCTTGAAGCAAGCACCTAGAGCATGGTCTGACAAGATAGGACAGTATATTGTCACTATTGGCTTTTAGATTTCCAAGGCATATTTCTCACTTTATGTGAGAAAAACAGAGAAATGTATTATGCTACTTGTCATTTATGTTGATGATTTGATTATGACAGGTGACAGTGATGAAGATATCCTTCATGTGAAAATGCTATTGAAGCAGAAGTTTGAGATGAAGGATTTGGGAGAGCTGCATTATTTCTTGGGCATTGAGGTGATTAGATCACCAAGTGGGATACAGCTCTTGCAGAGGCAATATGGATTGGACATGCTGTCCAAATATGGGATGACAGGCTGTAAGCCTATTTCAGTTCCTTTGGAGCAGAATGTGAAGCTGAGCGCATATGCAGGTGAGCTTCTGGAAGACCCTACTATGTACAGACGCATAGTAGGAAGTTTGATTTATATGACTATTACCAGGCCAGATTTGAGCTATGCTGTTGGATTGGTAAGTCAGTTTATGCAGGCTCCAAGGAAACCACATTTGGATGCGGCTAGACGCATACTCAGGTATGTGAAGTCCACATTGCAGTATGGACTATTTTATGAGACTGGGGTTCAGATACAGTTGCATGGATACACTGATGCTGATTGGGCTGGTAGTATTTCTGATAGACGATCTACCAGTGGATATGTGTTCTCTTTTGGGAGTGCTGCAGTCACTTGGAGCAGCAAGAAACAGCCTACAGTTGTCTTGTCGAGCACAGAGGCTGAGTACAGGGGTGCAACAATGGCTGCATGCGAGGTAGCTTGGTTGCATAAGCTACTTTATGATATGCATCAGTCTACAGATGGGCCAGTTGTCATTTATTGTGACAACATAAGTAGTATACACTTGGCAAATAATCCAGTCTATCATGCTAGAACAAAGCACATTGAGGTGCATTATCACTATGTGCGAGAGAGGGTTTTACTAGGTCTTATTGATCTAGTTTATGTCAGCACAGAGGATCAGGTAGCTGACATATTCACGAAGGCATTGGGCGTAGAGAAGCTGCGCAAGTTCAGAGACCTGCTTGGTGTGCAGGAATTGGGATTGAGCTCGAGGGGGAGTGTTGAGATATCGAGCTCCACTCGTGATACGCCAGGGTGACCGTTGTGTATTTATGTCACCGACTTGTCAGTTGCAGATGCGGTTGGTACACCGCCCCTGAATAATAGCTACATGATAGCTATCCTTATCTACTCTAGTTCGTGGCTCAGTTAGTATGCCACCTTAGTTAGTTGAGTTTGGTTTGAGACCCATATCTAGGGTTCTTCTATTTCTTTGTACTTGAGTTCTTTTGGCTTCCACAACTAAGAAGAGAAAAAACTGTTTTCAGCCTCCACCCTTGTGTGTATTCCCCCATTGTGCAAGCAAGAAAGCTACAAGTGAGACTCCTTCCTTCTCTTCCACAATCTTGACACTTCTAGGTAGACCATGGATGGAGAATGCCAAACTAGTAAATGATTGAAGAGATTGTTCTCTATCTAATTCTCCTTAGTGCTATATCTAGTCATGCCTATTTTTAGGGATTTAGATATGCATTTTCTTGCTTAAGTTGTAGATATATTTGAACATGGAAAGGATTTCTACTTTGGTCCCAATATTTGTTTCCTCACCTTTGCTAATGTGATGTACATGTAGACTAATCAAGGTTGCATATGTGCAATATTCAACGTTTTTGTCATGAAAGGAGTTGACTACGACTTTCTTCTAGGTAGATCATGGATGGAGAATGCCAAACTAGTAAATGATTGAAGAGATTGTTCTCTATCTAATTCTCCTTAGTGCTATATCTAGTCATGCCTATTTTTAGGGATTTAGATAGGCATTTTCTTGCTTAAGTTGTAGATATATTTGAACATGGAAAGGATTTCTACTTTGGTCCCAATATTTGTTTCCTCACCTTTGCTAATGTGATGTACACATACTCTTTATTGCTTCTCCATAGGGTTTTCGTTGGTTAGCATACAACTGACTAGTTTGAAATCCTCTTCATCTATCAACAAGTCTAGGGTTGCAAGGATCTGTATCCAACCTTGCTTGTCTTTTGATGAAGATATGTATATGCAAATAGAATTTGAGGTTGGGTGTGGTTCTCTTTTCCAACAAGAACCTTAGAAATGTCATCTAGATCTATGAGAGAGGTCTTCCACGTTTCCATTTAGACCCTTACTACATTTGTCATGTTTCTAAAGAAATAAATGCCAACTTGAGATTAGTACCAAAAATTGACACATGAGTGGATTTAAGAACAAGTGATATTGTTTGCATAGTTTAAAGGTAGCTCAAAGTTTCTCTAGGTGTTCATCCCATGAGGAATTGATGCACTCGACGTCAACAAACACTTCAAGTTACTTACGAAGCATGTCTTTAAAAATGGTGCAGGCATGATAAGTTTTTCAGTGCATTGGTCAAGACAAAGGGCCCGACAATATACATGAACACCCCCCATTAGTGGAAAATGTAATTTTATGCTTGTCATCAAGGTGTACTTGCACTTGATTATAGCCTAAAAATCCATCAAGGAAGCCACAAACATACTTGCATGCTACACATTCAATAATGTGTTGGGTGTATGGTAGTGGGTAATGGTCATTTTTAGTGGCTACATTTAGCTTTTTTTAGTTGACAATCTAGACTCATTCAAGGAGGCATGATACAATTTTTAGGTAGTGAAATTTCCTTAGAAGATGAGTCTTCTACCAATTCATTTAAATCAAAACCTAATAATAATAGTGAAAATGATGGTGAAATACCTTGACCTAGAGGGATAAAGAAGTTAAAAGAGACTTACTTGTCCACTTGCGATGAGTTAATTATAGAGTGCAAGAAAGATGAGAAAAGCTTTCCTATCAAACCAAACCCATACCCCATGAACTCAAGATATGCATAAGGTGTGCAACATGAGCTTGAAAACACCAAGCACATGATTGAACAAGTAAGGCAAAGAAGCATGCAACTTCAAGAGGAGGGTTTACCTAAGTCTTCAAGGGGAAAGAGCATCGACCACATGAATACTCCATGCGAACAAAGGTGTCCCTTTCCATGATGCACACTATAGGGCTTGCACATACAACCTCTAGGTTATGAAGCACAAGCTTTACCATTAGGCCATCACTTTGGGGATAATAATACCCTTTTGCTTGAGCAATGTATTGGCAAATTTTCAATACTTAATGTGCATGACTTTTAAGTACATGATATAGGAGTTCCTTGAAGTCCTTGAAATTCACATCTCTAGTTGCGAAGAGCATTTAGAGAATCTAGAAAGAGCACTAGAGATATACAAAAATGTGAACTATGACTAATCCTTTGAAATACCAATTTTAGATGAAACATGGATACATTTTAGCAAATATTTTTTCCAAAAATTGTATTACAACTGATATAAGGACAAATGTGATTGTTCACTTGTCTCCACTAGCTAACCCCAAGGGAGTACAATGCTTTTTAGGTCACACTAGATAATATAAACACTTTCTATTGAACTATGCCGTGATTGCTAGACCTTTGTACAAGCTCCTTGTAATGTTTGTCTGGATTGTGGAATGCCAAGAAGCATATGAAAAACTAAAGAAAGGTCAAACTTATGCACCAATCTTACAATCCCCTGATTGGACCACCTTTCTCATACAAGTTGATGCATCCAAGATGGTCAATGGAGGGGTGTTGTGCAAATCCAATGAATAGCACCTTGTGCCTTGACTTTATAATGAGCTTTGCTAGCTTGCAGTAGCTCAATGATGAAGAAATGAACTATTAATAATTGAAAGAGAGATATTGGGGAATGATTTATTTGATAAAAGACTTTCAGACATTACCTTTTAGCCACTTTATTTACCTTTTTTTGTTGATGATCAAACCTTGTTATACCTACCCTGCATTATAGGAATAATTACTTGATGGTTTTTGCTTTTGGTTGAGTTTGACTTTTTTGTAGTGGTGTAGAAAGGGGAAAACCTTTATATGGTAGACCACATGCCAAGAGTGGGGAGAGTCTCCTATATGGGTTGATGACAACCTCTTGGGTGGCTACTTATTCAATCAAGTAATAAGAAGCCAAGCTATTCCAATGTAAAGTTACATCTATGGGTAGAAGATATAATCTATATTCTATTGCTTGAAAGACCCATTAATAAAGTGAGACATAAAAGTCTATTGCTCAAAGTTATATCAATTGATAGGTGGATTATTATATAGATTAGGCCAAGTTGGCCTCTTAAGTTGTGTACACAAGCACACGATTGAAAATTTCCTATAGGAAACACATAATGGGATAGTGGAAGGCCACTTCAATACCAAAACAATTGTATGTAAGGTGTTTCAACTCCAACCATGAAGACCGTTCCTATTCAAGAATGTAGCTTGTTTTGCTAAGCATTGTGATAAGATCCAATGTACAAACAACATTCATATCAGAAAGGACAAGATGGAATTAACACTCGTCGTAATCCTTTTGAGAAGTGGAGCATAAACATCATTGGACCTATCGGTTTAGCTACTTAACATTCACAATCCTCAAGATTTCCTCCACTACTCCTAGGAGCGTTAGGAGTGCCTTCACTCCTTGCAAGATCTTGAGCTCTCTCCACATGCTACACCTCGGTAGCATCCATCTATAAGCCTGGCCTAAGGAGAGAAACAGGATAGGCCTTCGATAACAAGAGGTAGAGAAGAAGGCACGCCTTTGATAGCAAGAAGAAGAGAAGAGGAGGGCAGGCGCACAACACGAGCCAGGGCCCCGAGAGAGAGAGAGAGAGAGAGAGAGAGAGAGAGAGAATGGGGGGTTAATATGCCCCTCACACTCAGGCTTTTATAGCCTTGGATATCACACTGGTGGTGGATCTGTATGCAATCATTTTCACACATGCGAAGAGACCTTGATGATGGACATGTGGCATGTACATGCACCATAAATATTCACGCATGTGGGAAAACCTTTCTTGTTGATGTGGCACCAAATAACGTCAGCACACGCAATCCCCTTATATAGTCCGAATTGGAAAGTCAAAATTTCATTTTGCACACTACACGCCTCTCAAACCTCCATAGCCAGACATTCTTGGTGCTAATATATAGCACCAATGGTGAGTCTCTCCGACTGGCGAAGCCCTGCACAATGTAAGAGGGGCATTTCTATATTTTGGACCTCCCCCCTTCCCCCTTGTGTTGTTCGGGTTCGAGGGAACCCCCCTGAGACTTGTACAATGTGAGGAGGGGGGGAGGGGGAGGTTCCAAAATCTCAAGGTCTCCACCTCATGTTATGTGGCTTTTGCTAGGGGACCACGAGATTTTGGGAGGGTTCAAAATCTCTAGGCCCTTGTGTTGTGTGGGCTTTGCTAGGGGGCGGGAGCACACAATGCAAGGGGGGAACCTCAAGATTTCGGGACCCTCCCTCCTTGCACTGTGTGGTCGCCCTCCCCCTCCCCCTCCCCCTCCCCCTATTGGAGCCACACAATGTTGTGGGGGGTTCTAAAAGTAGGAGGCCCCTCTTTTGTGTTGTTTGGTTTCCCCCTCCTTCCCCCCCTCCCCCTTGCCCCTACAGTGTTGTGCTAGTTCGGCCTCTTTTATTCCATTTTTCTAGTTTTTTGCCCTTTTCTCCATTTGGAGTTCGTATACTGTCTTTTTACATTTTCATAAACATGGATAGAGCAAAGCAGATTGCAAGGCATATATATTCCAGGGACCTCCACATTGCACAGCAAGGATCGACTGCTATTGAACCGAGCATGCAATGAGAACCTGGTACTAGCAAGAGCATGCCTACATTGCAAGCCAAAGCTCAATGGAAGCAATAATAGTAGCATACCTTCGTGTCCTTAAGGAGTTAAGGAGGATTATGAATGTCCATGAGCCTACCATTGCCAAGCTTCCATTCACCAGGGTTGTTAAAGTTTTATAAAAAAGGAGCAATCTAGACTTCCGTTAGCATTCCTTGACACTAGACTACCTACATTAAGCTGTTGAAGATTTTCTAATTGAATTCTTCCATGATGCATACATTTTGGCAGCTCATGTGCAAAGGGTCATAGTTATGCTAAGAGACTTCACATCCCTTAGGCTTTTGAGGTTCAGATGATATGATAAATTGTTGAGCCTAGATGGCATTAGTGACAGAAAAATGAAGGAAATTTCGAAGATCCCTCTCCCGAAAAAGAGAAAAAAGATGAAGGTGATTGATGTCACAAGATCCTCGTATCCCCATAATATAAGGCTAAATGCTCAAGAGGATAACCTAAGACCAAATCGATATGGGTGAGATTGAGGTGAGGGGGTTAGAGGCTGGGGAGATTAGAGAAAGGCTCATTAACATGCAGAGGAGAATTGTGAGGCTCTAGAGATGCTAGGCCCATGCTTTGATGTTATGATGCCTCTTAAAAGGCCGTACCAGTAGTAGAAGCAGCTCAATGCTTTTCACTTTAGTGAGGAGGATACTCTTGTCCTTGCATACCTTCACAAGGTGGTCAATGGTCGTGTAATGAATGTCGTCTTAAGGTATATTGTGAAATCATAAACTTTGAAAATTTTTTCTTATACACAAATGGGCTTGAAACTTACAAATTATTTGCTTTTGCAACTTAATTCTTGTATATCTTCCTTTTCATGTACAAGAGAAGGTTTTCATCATAGATTCTCTCCTCTCTGTAGTATTGATCCAGGAGAGAATATCCCTTGTGGATGTGTGCCCGTGGTACAGATATTGTAATTAAGATCTCATACATTATCTTGTGATGGCATATAGTGAGAGCTAAGGAGCTCTTTTGTGTATTTCTTCTAAGTTATACCAAATTCTCTTAATTTTATTCTCCTCGTTGCCTTGTAGATCTTGTTGGAGCTTGATAGCGTATGACATTCAGACAAGGAGATGTTTTCTTGCCAATTCGATAGACGTGTACTATGATAACGTAAAGAAGTAAGTTCGTTAAACCTATGAGAGGGAGAGGGAGAGGGAGAGAGGCACTAACCTTGTTTTTCTTTACCAAAACAGATCTATTGAGAAACTTATTAGGGGCTTTGAGGCCATTGTTCAACACCACAAAATGATGGAGAATACAAGAATAATCAATTGCAGAGTGCTAGAGTAGGGTAACGGCCACGATAGCAAGTGGAGAGTTTGCTACAATGTCAAATTGCTCCTACAACATCTACTTAGGGTAGAAACAAGTGATGTAAGTTTAGCTTTTCTTAATTTAACAGTGCATAACATCTATGAATTTATACTTAGGTTCATTTGTATGCTTTTATGAAGGGTGATCACTTAATAAATTACATAGACGATGATGACCTCCTTTTGTTTAGAGTAGAGACGATTGAAAAATTTGATCAATTGCGCATCACATCGAGACATATCCATACCACCTATCTATGTGCCTCCACCACTGTGCACCAAATACCTAGAGAAGTCAAAATGCCAAAACCAAATCAAAATACTATAGAATTAGATGATCTAGACTTGACTGATGTTACAGAGGAGACTTCAGATGCACCAAGTTTGGATACATGGAGAATGCAGAGATTGTAAATATGTCAAAAATTTTATTATACAACGCAACTTTATGATTAAATTGCCATAATTAACAATGGAATTCAAATTGTTTTTGTGATACTTTTCATCTTGTTTACAACTATTGTATCTATATTTTTATTAGATAAGTTGTGGCAATAGGAAAACTTGTTTAGTGGGATTGTCCCTATATGAAATATTTATCTCTTTTCTCTGGGTCACTTACATAAAAGGTTCACCATGATTAACATTATTAGCAAATTAAAAAGATGTATCTTAGACAATCTACCACAGTTTTGGATTAGATATTCTATTTACCTTGTAACCACTGCACCTGAACGAATAAGCAACAAGGATATTTATGTGCTTATTTGTTAGGTCCATTTGCACTTGACATAAAGATATATTTTTCCTTACATAGAGCATCTTTAAAAGCTCATCCTCTAAGCAAACCTCTAACATTATCATAAGATTCAGCGCATCATCTTGTAAGTCTTGATCAATTGCTACAATCTTTCCATCCCCATAATGCCATGTCATGTAATAGAAAGTCAAAATAAAATTTTGTGATCTACCCATATATATACCAACAATGGATTTCTATTCCACTTTGGACGTGATCCCACAAACTTCTTTTGTATCCCATCTTTGACCTAGGAAGTCCATTCATTTCCTTGATCTACATATAAACAATGAATATGTTTTTTCAACTTTCATAATAAAATAAGTCCACAAAAACATGTAATGGCATGAAGATTGTAATCTTCACTTGTTGACTTGTTACATTAGGTCACAAATATCTTTCAATATCTACATAAATCTTTAATCTACAAGATTCACATATTTCTTGTTTTAAAATTGGCCACTCTACAGTATCTAGAGTTGGGAGTGGAAGAGGCCTAAGAGATCCAAATCTTGTCATGTTTGATTGTGCATTGTAAAATTTGTCATAAAAGAAAACTATTTCCTTAGCCAATGGCCTATTTGAGGTTGCTTTGTACAATTGCTTGCCATATAGAGCCATTAAATGCATCAAAGATCCAAACTATGCTTTCGATAGGTTGCCAATCCTTGAGGTTTGATGGATATATATCTACAAACATAAACAGACTTCAACAAATAACCGAAACATAAGACCTAGTTTAAAGGCTATTGAAATTTATTGAACTTACAGTTTGCATGGCATGTCAAATGGCCAGGTTCTACAAGTGTAGTTCTATGTACATGTATGTATGTTATATAAGCACCTCCTTGATTTTTTCCCCTAATCTTTCAAGCTTGAAATCATTAACTTGCCCCTTTTAAGTGTCAAAGAATTCATTTCCACATCTTCTCCTCTTCTTTGGTTACAACATAACCCAAATACCGATAAAGATGGCAACAGGAATCCACCTATTATTGTCAAGATCAAAATTGTTACATATTGTGATTGCTTTGATAGAAGAGGAGGGACATTGAGGACATGAAGCTTCCATTACTCTGATGGAAAAGGAAGGACACGAAGGGCATGAAGCTTCCAATGACATAAAAGATGAAGCAAAAGAAGACATTGAGTAAAAATAGAGAATAGCAAATCCCATGCAAACATGTCGGGAGAACATGCACTTTGTTAAATCGTTTGAGATTTTCGTGAAAAAGAGAGGGATAGTACAATGGAGGAAAAACATTCACGTGTATTATTCAAGAATTCAAGAAAATGATTGGGAGATTGTGGGAGTGACAAGAAATGTTTCCATCTAGTGTCTTTAATTGTACCAATACCTCTTGTTTCTTATGCCTCTAAAATTTTTTCTCCAAAAATATTTCTTTTTCAATAATTTATAAAATGGAGATAAAATACTTCAAAATTGAAAACCCCATTTTACCATAACTGTAGCCCTCCCCCTATTGGTTAAGAGGCTTTCTCTCTCTAAAACTAAAAGGCCAAAACTTGAGTCCAAATCTCCCCTAATGCTTATGATTATTGGTCCATTTAAAATGCATATTGTTTAGGGTTTAATATATCACTCTTTACATCTATTTCCTAGGTCATAATGCTATAGAGATGAACAAATGTTGCCTCAATAAAAGTGTGTAATAGAAAATATGAGAAAGAAAATTGGATTAGTGATACATATCATTGTTCTTCTTGGGCACACATGCATCCAAATATGAGAGAAGCTTTCAAGGTGAAAGTATTTACAATTTGAGATATATCAAAGCACTAGAAGGGTAGAATTTTAGCTCTTAGACAAAGAATTGATTCTTACCTTATGATAAGAGGTATCGGGGCAACATGTATTAATGCAAAAACAAATACGTGTCACATGCACAATAAACATTTAATGAAACATTGTAAATAGTAAGTATTTATTATACATTGGGATGAGTAAATTAATAATTTTAATGTTACTTATTTTCTCGTATTTACAAAAGTATACCCTTTGGATGAATGTTATTGTAATTTGTGAAAGTTGTGAGCCCCAAATGTTGCATATGGAGGAATCCTTTGGCATTTTTTGTGGATGGCAACTCTAAGATGACCCAATCTTTGATATGTCAGTTGCAATTCCATTTGTGGATACTATGTGGCCTAGAATGATGCCATGTTTTACCCAAAACTTACATTTGAGTGAATTTAGAGAGAATTAATATTACCTACATCACATTAGTATTATGTGGATGAGGACACGTGGTGATACCCCCTTAAGGCTAGTATATTTCCATGTGACTATGTCTTGAAATTCCTTAAGGAGTTCGATGAGCTTCTCCTTGTCCTCGTCCAAAAGGTTGTTGGCAATGTACACTAGTTTAGGAGACTCTCCCTTCCTAACAAGATTTATTTCCTTAATCTTTGTAGGTCCCTTAATTGGTTTGATGGATTCTCCTTCTCATTTGGCTCTAAGCAGAATGACAATGTGGTTTCCCTTCTTCTTTGGGAGATCTATGATTTCTTTTGCTTGTCATCAATCAAAGTCTTGGTTCTTCCAAGTTTTCTTCTTACACCTCTACTTTAGGTGTATAGGTAGATATATCATTTTAATTGAATAGATTGTAGAATCTCTAAATTGGTACCCATGTTATTGTTTGGCTTTGAGTTCATTCATTGGGTTCCACTAGCAATGCTACTAGTTTGGCATGATAGTCAAGTAGGGATTGATACAACCTTGTCCAATTCCATTCTTATTGGTGAATCAATTCCTTAAAAGTAACTAGGTTGGCTTCAAAATTATCCTTGAGACACCATCTCCATTGAGCAAGGATTTTTAGTCAGCTCAATGACTAGAGGAAACACTAAACCCTATGACACTAAGTCAAGATGGTATCATCAAGACAAGTACCATCAATTCAATTGTGCTAGATCAATCATGTGTATTGGGAGCTCATGTGTACTTGTTTGACTCATAAATTTGTATGATCTTTTGTATTCTTCTTCTTTCATGAATGGTAAGTTAAGGGTGGTGAGGATGTGCATTGAGTCCCAAGTCATCATCTCGGTAGGGAATGTATTTGTTTAGGGAGTTGACAATGATTGTGTAGTTTGTATCTCCCTAAAACACAATGGATATGGTGTCCACATCTACAGGTGTGTTTTTCCAACTTTCCATTTCTACCCTTACTACCTTTCCCTTATTACCTAAGAATACTAGTCCATTATCTGAGCACTTAGTGAGTCAAGCATTTTGCATCCAATGTGGATTAATAATAGATCGTACCCCACACTTTTCATAACCATGGACTTTATAGAAAAGTTAAACCCACCTTGTGATTTTGATAGACCAATCCTTGAATACTCTCGACAATAAGACCCTATGGCCATTGACCATTGTAAGGTTGAAGTGCATGCTTTGAAATGGTCAAGTTTTTCCATGCTTCTACCATTGATTAATTGGCTATACTAACCCATGCAACTATATCTATAATATCTCTTCTTGGCAAGTCATTTAGAGCCTCCAAAAGAAGGACAATATGGTACTTAGCTCTCTCCATGAATGTGTTGACTTTGAGAGCTCTTAGGAAGGGGTGTATGCTTTGATACTCATGTCATTCCTTTGTACTATTTACAATGGTGGTTCTTATGGTTCTCTCTCTCCCTCCATCCATAATTTGAATGCCTTCTACGTGTTGCAACAATAACCCTAGTAGTGTTGTCATGTTGGTGGAGGCCAATGTGGCAACAACAAGGCGAGATTCTATCTCATTGCACTAGAACCAATGGTTCATATGGCTAGCATCTCATCTATCATTTGTAATGCTTTGGTTTATTCTATGTTTGGTCAAGTGTGGAGCTAGTTTCTCTATATCATGCTCATGCCCTAGTAAGACAATAGTGTTGTGATAAAAAATCATGTAGTGCTCATGTAGAGTGGTGTTTGGCATTTACTTAGTTTCTTGAGCTTCTTGCACCCATTTCTTAACTCTATTGAATATTTTTAGCTATCATTGTAAATTTTCATTTAAGGGGCCACTGTGGTTCTTTCTACACTGAATGAAACCTTATTGGTTGATATTATGACAATTTCTTTGCTTTGTAGTATTAGTTTAGTTGTAGCTTTCTTCTTCCCCTTCTTAGTGATCTTCTTTCCTATTATGGATCCATTAGTGGATGGACCTTGAATATTGGTGCTAACCTTTTTGCTTTGGAATCATGTGATGAAATTCACAAGAATTAGTATATATCCTTGTCATGGGTCATCTCTACTCTGAAGAGAATGAGAGTCATAGACAAGATTATGGCCTTGCTTGTGCTGGCCTTTTACTTGGGAGAATTAGGAGATGTATATGGGTTATGCTGCATTCAAGATATCATTGATCCACTTGACCATACTTGGGTGGTTTAGTTTTTTGTAGGCATCTTGAGGACACATATCTAGGTTATCCATAGTTCTAGCACTCCATGGGATCCTTAAAATTGCATTGGAGATATTTCTCTTCCATGCCCTAACATCATAACTACTATGGGTCAATAATGGATGAGGACAATGTTCTCACATGAAGGATGAGTGGTAATTGGGACTACGGTTCAAGATATGCTTGAAGGGTTAATTTTGGCTCTTTTCACTATTGGTTTCTATTCAACATAAGTTGGCAAGTTTAAATATGGAGGTCTATAGTAGGGTGCCCTATTCTATTATGGGCATGCATTGTTGTTATATGGGTTTGGATAGGGAAAGTGTCTATATCTCAACAATAAGCTACTTCATGCCCCATGGTATCCACAATGTGTGAAAAATCACAAGGCCAAGTATTTGCAAACTCATGAGGCCATGGATACTCAGATAGAGGGTGGTTTCCCCCATGCTACATGCATTGGATGTTTTACTTATATGGTCGTGGCTACTTCAAAGCATCATTGACTTTGTCCAGTTTAGTTTATTGCTATTTGAATGCACTAGTTGAGTAGGTCTTGCACTACGCTAAGTTGTGAATTGCTCCTCATGGATGTAGTGTTGCTTCTTGACCTATATTTCTTATCTCAAATCCTCTATCTATGAAAATTGTCAATATGCATGGTCTCAACCGAGACCTCATTAAGGTTGAATCTATTTAGCATCGACTTATTGGTCATGGTTTCATAAATGTTCTTATCTTAGATACCTTTTACAAATGCTTTGGTGATGGCTTTTGGATTGGGCCTCTTTGCAAGAGGAATTCATTTATAGAGGCTCCAAACCTTGGAGATGTAATCTCACATGCTCTCTCCCTCTTGCTACTGTAAAGACATAAGTAGTGCAATAAGGTTGTTCCCATATCCAACTTTTGTGAAATACATGATGAACAAATCATTGAGGGAAAATAGAGGCTTGTCTTTAGCATCTAAACATGTGAAGCACATTCTCCCTTTCTTGATGCCTAAGACATAAAGGGGAGATAGGAGGTGTCTTATCAATCAAAATCTCCATATTTTCACTGTACATTTATATAGGCTTCTTTAATACATATCAAATTGTTTTTTTGGGGTGGCATTGAACCTTATATAAACAATCAAAGTTCCTCTTTACTAAAGATCTTAGTTTTTAAGATCCTAATGTATTGAATGAAGATATGAATGCATATGAGATGGATGGACAAATAGCTTAGTGTATTCCTAGTTTGTTTGCCATAAAGACAATGCTCGCATGAATCAAAACATGAATAGTCAAGGGGCGGTAAGTACTGCAAACCAAAAAGCATTTTCATTCCCTTCAAAGACATCTGGTCCAAACGGGCATGCCAAAGAGATACATGTGGGATGGAATCCACTGACAAAACATGGTCAACAGAGGACCCATCAACTACAAGAGGATAGAGGCTGCCATCCTTGGCACCTCTAGCAAGCACAAGTCTGCCACGTGTGATCTTTTAAGCAAAATCCCCAAACGAAACATGAAACCCAGCATCATCAAGCTGCCCTATGGACATAAGACTGCGTGTAAGCGTAGTTACATGACATACATCCTGTAACAGAAAAGTACTGCCAGTAGAGAATTGCAGCCGTACATCCCCAATGCCAACAATAGCAAGGGACCTATCATCACCCAAGCAAACTGAACAAAAGACAATGCGGTAGGAGTGAAACCACTCACGGCATGGTGTAACATGAAATGAAGCACCAGAATCCAAAAGCCAACACTACGCATACATAGAGTGAACCTCAATCCAACGGCGTAGCATCACAAGAACTAGCTTCAACCTTAGCCTAATTAGACAAAGCCTAAGATTTTCTAATCACAAATACATGTGTGCAACCCATGCCCAATGCTTTTTTCTAGGTGTAGCCATATAGCGTGTCACAACACCAATTGCAAAGGCAATATCTAGACGAGTGGCTGTCATGGCATACATCAAACTACCCATGGTTGATGCATAAGGGAACTTGACCATATTAGCCCTTTGCTCATCCGTCTACGGACAACCGTTTGTGAACAATCGGCTTGTGAAAACTTCACATAAGAAGGTATTGGACAACTGATAGGCTTTACGTCATGCATGCAGAAACGCTAAAGGACTTTATGAATGTACTCCCTCTGTGAGAAGTAGAGTAGTCCCTAATGCCTTTCGCGCTTAATGCGCATACCAAGAATGTGAGAGGCCTGTCCCAAATTCTTCATCTCAAAGCTCTTCTTCAGCTAAGATTTAAGAGCATATAGCTCATCATGAGCTTTCCCTGCTATCAACATATCATCCACATAAAGTACCAAAATAAGCAATGAGCCATGACGATCTTTCTTCGTGTAAAGACACGGATCCATAGCACTTCTGCTGTAGCCTTGTGACTGCATAAAGGGATCAAACTTATGATACCACTCCCTAGGTGCCTGCTTCAAGCCATAAAGACTTTTCTTCAACTTGCACACTAGGTGCTCCTAGGTGCTCCTTGCCAGGTTTTGCAAAGCCCTTAGGCTGCTCCATGTATATCTCATCATGCAAATCCCCATGCAAGAATGCAATCTTGACATCCATTTGGTACAAGTCCAAGTCAAGTTGCGCAACTAAGGCCAAAACCAAGCATAGGGTGAGCATCTTGACCACAAGAGAAAAGACTTCATCAAAGTCAACTCTATGCTCCTATTTAAAACCCTTAGCGACAAGTCTTGCCTTATAAGCCGGCTTGGGGTTTCCAGGTGTACTTTTTAGCTTGTACATCCATTTGCATGGCAAAGACGTCTTGCCCTGAGGCAGTGCAACCAAATCCCAAGTCATATTCTTGTGCAGGAACTCTATCTCAGAGTGCATAGCCCTCTCCCAGGAGTGATTGTCACCCCTGTGCATAGCCTCATCATAGGTGAGAGGCTCTCCTGCATCTGTAACCAAGACATAATGCATCGAGGGCTCAAATCTATCAGGTGGACGTCTATCTCTAGTAGACCGTCACATGGCAGGCTCTGCAGCCGGTTCAACACCCTCGCCATGTGTACCAACTGCTGCTGTAGGCTGTCCAAATGGCTGCGTAGGAGCACGTGGCTCCTCCTGAAATATAAACCTATGTATCTCTACCACCATCTCAAACTGCCGATGCATTTTGTCTTCATGGAAGACTACATCATGGCTGCGGATGACTTTTCACGCTTGCAGATCCCAGAGGTGGTAACCCATCTTGCATGCATCCACATAGCTAAGGAAAATTCATTTGACACTCTTAGGGTCCAACTTAGTATGCTTGTCTTTGGGCACATGGCAGAATGCCTCACATCCAAAGACACGTAGATGTGCATAAGACGGAGGTTTCCCAGTCCATACCTCCTCTGTAACTTGGAAATCCAAACCACTAGAAGGTGATCTATTTATGACATGCATAGCTATATTGACTTCCTAAGCCCAAAAGCTCTGTGGTATGCCTGCATGGCTAAGCATACCGCATACTTGCACCTGGATGGTTCTATTCATCTGCTCAGCCAAACCATTCTAGGGTGGGATATAGGGGGGGTCAATTGACGCTTAATACCCCTCTTGTCACATAGTTGCTCAAAAGCATGTGACACATATTCTCCCCCATTGTCAGTCCTAAGGCATTTCAACCTATGCCCAGTTTGGTTTTCAACAAATGAAAGCCATCTCTGAAATATAGCCAAGACATCGAAATGGGATAAGCCCAGACTTTACGCGAAACCGTCAATGAATGTCACAAAATACTTTGCACCACCCATAGACTGACAGGGCATGGGTGCACAGACATCCGAATGTACCAATGCCAGAGGCTCACTCATGCGTGTCCTACCAGACTTCTTATGTGTATTCCTAGTCTGTCTGCCATAAAGACAATTCTCACATGAATCAAAACATGTGTACTCAAGGGGCGGTAAGTACTACAAACCAGAAAGCATTTTCATTCCCTTCAAGGATATATGGCCCAAACAGGCATGCCGAAGAGATACATGTGGGATGGAACCCAGCTTTGGCACCTCTAGCAAGCATACGTCGGCCATGGGTGATCTTCCAGGCAGAATCCCCAAATGAAACATTAAACCCAGCATCATCAAGCTAGCCTACAGACATAAGACTACGTGTAAGCACATGTACATGACATACATCCTATAATAGAAAAGTACTGCCAATAGAGAACTGCAGTCGTACATCCCCAATGCTAACAATAGCAAGTGACATGTCATCACCCAAGCAAACTGAACCAGAGATAGTGTGGTAGGAGTGGAACCACTTACAGCATGGTGTAACATGAAATGAAGCACTAGAATCCAAAAGCCAGCACTGCGCATACATAGAGTGAACATCGGTCAATGATGTAGCATCACAAGAACTAGCTGCAAGTATGTACTTCTCATCAGAGTCATCAGCCTGCATGACATTTATCTCCTTGATTTTCACATTGGATTTCGTAGGTATAATGCTGCAATCAGAGGAATTTTCTTGTACTTTGTCATTCCCCTTCTCTTTGCACTTCTCATTGCACAACTCACGACACTGTGGATGTATATGACCCTTTTTATTGCAATGATTACATGTCACATTAGTATTTCTGCCACAAGACTTGCTGCGCGACTTACCATGCGACTTAGACCTAGAATTCTGCGAGTCTCTACCACGGCGCCATTCCCACGGTCATTCTTGTCATTACCATCTCTACCTCTAACAGTCAAAGCATGCGACACACGAGTGGCATCCAAGTTTTTACGGTTGATCTCTTCCTGCAGAGGAGCCCTCTCTACATCAGGCAAGTTCAAAATAGTAGTAGGAGCACATAAGGCAATGCGGAATACATCCCATGACTCACTTAGAGTCCCAAAAAAAACCAATGGAGTAACCTCATCATTAAAGGTAATACCCTGCGAAGTCAAGTTTTTAAGAATAGCATGAAACTGGCTCAAATGAGCAGACATTATCATATTTTCCTTCATGCCCAGGTCCATAAGCTGCTTCGGCTAATACATCTAACTTGCTGGAATTTTCTTGTCATAGAGGTTCTTAATTTTTATCCCAAAGTTTCCAAGCACTCTGTGCTTTCTCAACCACATTGTAATGCACCTGTTCAGTGAGAGATAAGATGAGGGTGGACTTGCGTAACTCATCAAGCTCATCCCATTCGTCCATTAGTCATAGTTTCAGGCTGCTCGCCATGCATCCTTAGTGGCTTTATCTGCGATTTTTGCACCAATAACTGTCAAACTTGACTCTTCCAATAGGCATAATTCGTACAATCAAGGTTAGTGATGTTGAAGATAGCATTATCAGTGGAAGAAAAGCCCATAATGCAGTCGAAAACAGTGCAGACAGTTCAAAACTGCTTGATGTTTTCTGCTGTAAATAATAAAAAATACCACCAAAACCAAGGCAAAATGACCATGAACTAATAGCTAATGATGCTGCCACCAAGTACCATCAAAAGTACATAAAATTAGAATGATTCAACATGAAAATTCCACATCAGTCCATACATAACTGTTTGTTGTAATAAATTATAGTCGGGTACAATGAGAGCAAACTGTAGGCAAAATCAATGCACCAAGTCAACCACTAACTGTCAAAGCATAACCAACATCAAGCGGGCATAAATCAGCATATAACAGTCATACTGACATCGATCAAACACCCAAGCATGTCAAAAGAATCCGTCAGTAAGCGACACACCCCCTGTGTAGTAGGGCAAAGTGTACACAACACTGGCAGAACAACCTGACACAAAGAGGTGTATGCTCAGGGAGTGCGAAGCCCAAATCAGCCCAAGTACATGTATGTAGACCATGGCATAACAACCATGCAACATCCAAGTGAAGAAGATCCCAGTCTTAGAAGACTCAAAGATCAATAGCATAAACCACCTGCTCAATGTCTAATGATGCTCCCACTAGCACAAAATCCATATGAATCAGGCCAAGAAGCTCAAGAAGGGCATATGAGAGCACCAGTGATGAAAGATCCAAGACCAGATATCAATAAGACATCACGAGCATATAGGCTCTGTAGCCTCCAATTAGAGCATCCATAGACATCAATTGTATCCCAAATACAACCTTGGCAAGCCAAGAAATATCCAAGTAAGTTCCTGGAAGCCAGATGCAATCGGCTCCAAACAATGTAAGTAGCATGTAGTAGTGGCATAGGCCAAGCATGTTAAGACTGGTCAGACCACACAGGTAACATACATGCCATATGTACATCCAAGACGGAGCATCAAATGCATTTCAAAGCTGAGCTCAAGCTCGAATGAAGATCCAGAACTAAAGACAAGCTCGATGCCGTACCCTGAAGGTCAATACTTCATTGCATATCCCAAAGACATAGCCCGAAGCCAATACGCATAACCAAACTGGAGGTAGAATAACATGTCAACCAAGGTAGCATAAATCCTGACCAACAACAAAGTGTCCGCATCCAAATCAAGGCTCAATAGCTCTCAAATAGCATATCCGGACATAAACCATGATGACCAAGCATCAATACATCCAACAGGACACCCGAATGTCAACAAAGAGCATTATGCATAAGCCATCCATGATAAAACCTTGTTACCTAAACAATGTATAGCAGTAAATCCTTGCATAAATCAAGCTATGGAAGCTCAAACCAAGTCCCAAAGCATCTCAAAACATTGGGCAAACATCCCCAAAGTATTTGGGCATCAAATACCAAGCCTCGGGAGCATCACATAAGCTAAGAGCATGACATTTTCTTACTGTAAATCAACTCAAATTTGGTGCAGAAAATGATATGATTAGAATTTGGCAGATCTGACATTTCCATTGCATTCGAGTGTGCCAAAACCCCAAATTAGACTCTTACCTTGCCTAAATCGGGTTCTGGATGTCCGAGATATGAGAAAAAATGGGATTTTTGAGCTAGATTTTGAAACAGGTGCAAAAAAAACGTGAGCTGACTGTGGGGCTTGCTGGTTATGCTGAGGATAAGGGGGCAAATGGGGGCATACAAGGTGCCCAATGAAGCCAAGGAACACTTGCAAAGAGCCTATGAGGGTCGGGGAGAGGTGAGAGATGAAATCTTACCTCAGGGGGAAGAAGCCATGACTGGCATTGAAGCTCCAAGCTCTAGGTCTTCAATCCAGGCTGAAGTAATGCCGGGGCCAAGCTCTAAGCTCTAGGTCTTCAATCCGGGCTGAAGTAATATGGGGCCAAGCTCCATGTTCAAGCTCTAATCCAAAGCTCTGATACTAGTTGAAAGGTGAGAATGATCGAAGCTTACTTGGAAGTGAGCTATGGCGGAGAGCAAGAGCAAGAAGAGAGAGAGACACAAATGGGAACTCCAACAGTCGCAATGTGTGACCGGGCCTTCCTTTATTCAAATTGTCACTAAAAGGATAAAGAATAAAGTGATGGTTATGGGCACCTGTCACCTGCAGTGTGCAATGGTAGGTATTGTCAGTGTAGTAATACATGGGCAGTTAGACAGAGGTGCCTTTACCCCCAACAACTCTTCAATCAAAATCTTATCAAGCGATGGGTGATATATCAACTTTTGTGGCAAGGTGAGATTCCGAGCTAGGATGATAGAGCATAGTGAAGTGGTCTCACAATAAATTGGGTCAGCTTGAAGTGTATTGACTATAATGCAGCTATGGTCATAAGACGATTGCCATCGCAAGAAATATCAAATCAATGAGAAAACCACTTCTGCAAGAACAGACTTGAGGAATGACAATTTTGCTCAAGCTCATTATGTACTGATTGGTCTTGGATTTTGGTCACAGAAGCATAAGAAGGAATAAATTCGGCATGATAGCAAGTGCTCTTGAGGGAGAGTCCTAACGTATTCCTTTTGAATCAAGAGGCTTTTATCAAAAAGATGTTCATTGTCCTCCCAAGTGGAATGCCATTTAAAAGCAACTTGAACTGCCTCATCATCAGCAAGGCCTAGATCAATCATTGAAAACAACTTGGCATAAGTAGTGTATATGGCCTCAATTTGGAGTTGGCATTGTGTTTCAGATAAATTGAATTTCTATGCCAAATGAGCAACCATGATACTCAATGGTCGACATACTAACAAAGGCTTGATGCTCGAAGGGGTCAAGTTTAGTAGGGTGACTGATCTAGAGATTTGTCTCAACAACCTCCTTGGGAGCATCCCGGGGTTCAATTGGCCCAATTGGGACTAACTAGTGGGGTGAGTTAGTAGGGGCATTAGTGGTGTTGGGATGAGGATCTAGATTTACAAGCATACCTCTTCCAACCACTATGTCTGGGTTAGTAGAAGGTTTATATACATCACTCTGCTTCATATCATTTGATGAAGATTCAGTCATTGTAGTACTAGAAGTAGAGGTAAGATTTGGTGTTGTGTCACTCAACCTTGGAATAAACCATTCATAGAAATGAGGATTTTATTCTAATGAAGCATGGTCATCAAGAAGTTGTGGGTTATGGGTGAGACAAAATATATATCTAGTGACATCAATCATCATGTCTCATTGTCCTAATCAACTTGCAATGTGTAGCTCTTCCTCTCTGAAAGAAGTTTGTCACACATAAGGGATAAAATTTAGCCAATTTAGAAATGTTGACACGGACAAGTGCAAGCACTCAAAGAGATGTAGGAGGAACATATGTAGGATCATGCATTGAAGTCCAAAGTGGCTTTCTTTGCTCAGCAATAGTCATTAGGCGGGTACCATATCGTGTAGCTAACCCTTGAGTAGAATACCATTTTTGTTCAAACTCACTCTATCCTTCTTCTTTCTTAGTCAATGCTACAACATCTTTCCAACTTGTTGTGTGCTTCCCAATGTAGAATACAGGAATTAAGCGATGCTTCTCTTGCTCTACCTTGGTCATTTGCTTTATAACTTTCCCACAATAGCTGGGTAAATCTAACAAATTTGTGATTGCTCTGACCAGGCTTTTCCAAGAGTTTTTGATGCTCAGTAGTTTGAATTCCAAGTTCGGCATGAACATATTATGAGCAAGTGAAGTCAAGAGTGTTTTGTCTAGTTCTTGAGAACTCACAGCTTCCGATTGATCTCTGTGTTGCCCCCTCTTTTCTAACATCTCCATTTTGTTTCAAGTGTATTGGAGCTTTTGGTTGAGAAGAACATGACTTGTTATGCTCTCTGTAGTAGATTCTATACCTTGTGTGAGTATGAAGTATTAGAGGCTTGTTTTTTAGTTGAAGTGACAGTATTGGTCACAGCCAAGGGCTGTGATTGTATGGGTTCCATCTCAAAATTGGAAGTAGTAACTTCTGATTCAGTGGAGTGGTCAATCATGATATTCAAAGATGACTGTGCACTTGGATCCTCGGAGTGAGTAGAAGTATACATGGTCTTGGTATTTCTAGATTTGTTTGTGACAACACTTGTAGAGGGAGGTCGTCACTCTTTTGATGTTTTTGTATCTGTCCCTTGTGGATCCTTTTCCTTAGATTGAGAAGCTACACTAGGTTGTTGTTGTCGGATTTTTTGTTTTGGTTTGGGTGACAAAGGTTATTGGTTTTGAGGAGACTTTAGCTGTTTTGAAGAACCAACGACAACTTGGGGTTGCTGCTTATTGATACTTGAGGGCTTTATCTCATCTATCCATGGACTTTTCGTTTTAGCTTGAGCAACCTCACATGTAAGTGACTTCTTTGGCTCTAGCTTTTCCTCCTTACTTGATGAATTTTTAGACACTACCAATTCCTCGTGTGGATTAGCAGCAAATTCAAGTGGTTTCTCTTTTGGATTTGTGGGCTCAAGTGCCACAAGAACTAGCTCGTCAATCACTAACTTATCTGTGTTGTCTCCTCAAGTATCTTGGTCCATGACCTAGATCTATGTGTGGGTCTCTTTCTCTTTCTTTTGGATTTGGTTGGGACTTGGTTTGTGGTCACTAGAGGTAGCTTTGAGGGTGGTTTTTGTACCCAAATCCAACACTTTCTTGCATAAAACCCTTGAGCATGGAGCAATGCTTTAGGCACCCATTGCGGTCTTGTACTAGCTCTCTATTGATGCTTTCGATTCCTTGCCCTAAATCTCTTCCCCCTTCTAGATGGAGTTCTATTCCCAATAGTTTGAGAAGCTGTGGTAGTGTTTCTAGTAGAGCTGTGGTTTTCCTTTGGTTCCAAGAGGGTTTCTACTAAGCGGTTCTCTCTTGTTTTCATGTGCCTTGAGTAGCTCATCAAGAACTCTCTGGCTATCCTTTCTAGGCATTTGATCCGATTGTGAGACAAGCTTCTTGACCTTCTTTAGAGAAGAGACAAGCTTCCTTTTACTGAAAGTAGTGATTATCTCCATGTTTGGTAAGCTTAGGTGTATACGATGTGCTTCATAGTCCACAATGCATGTGGTTGCATGCTTAAAAGGTCTTCTAAGCAAGACTTCCTTTCCCATATCTTCTCGATTTGGAAGCACATAAAACACTGCAGGCATGCTTTCAGTCTCAACAACCAATAGAATTTTGCATTGTCCTAAGAGGGAATAGGCTGATCCTCCATACGGCTTGATAGCTGCATTGGTCCTAGACGAGTTCAGATTGTCTCAGTCCATACCTCATAGGTCAAGATGTTGTAATCTGAACCTTCATCTATGAGAGCGTCAATGATGAGCTCTCACTTGGCAGTTAGTATGACCCTAAGATGTGTTGGAGGGATTAGCTCTTCATCTTTTGGGTTAGTGTTTGTGGCTTGGACCTTTTGGATATTCATCATGGTAGACCTAGTTAGGGTACTATATGAAACCTTTCGTGTTGGATAGTCATGATACATGTGAGTGATGCTGCACTCAATGAATCTAAGGTTAGTCTTTGGAAGTTTATCTATCACCATCCGGACTGGTAGTTATGGCCTAGGCTCTTGTATTGCTAGCTTTGGCAATATGTGAATGGATAGAAGGATGGGTATATTCACTCGTTTGTGTTGAATCATCAGGTTTTAGGACTTTGAGACCTAAGGGCGAGTCCACTATGAGTCACGTCAACAGAGTGCAAGGCCCTTTATAGCTAGATGACAAACTCTTCAACTTTTCTTGTAATGGTCTTATGTGGTTCTTGGTGTGGGTGTTCTTGTTCAACTCTCTAGGCTTGTCAGTTCTTCTTGGATTTTGCAACTTCATTTCTTGGAGTCCCTATCCTTCACATTTGTCTCTCATTGGTCAATTGATCTTGTGATCTTGCACTAGATGTAAGTGGTGAAATTATGGGCTCAGTAGTTAACTTCTCCTCTCAATTGTTGTGGCCTTGGCACTTTCCTTGAATGGGGTTCAAAATGATTCAAAGGGGGCTTATGACTTATGGCAACTTGGCCAACAATATTTTACTCATTGGGCCCTTATAATGATTGGAATGGAGCACATGATGATGGCAGCTTGGTTGGATGATGTCCCCCCTAATGACTTGCAGTGTGTCCTATATGTAGATGTGAAAGTGATTGTTGTGGTTGTGTGCTATGATCCTAAATGACCTAAGGTAATGTCAGCCTAATGTGTGTTGCCAAGGTTACCTAGGTGATATGTGCAATGTGTGCCAGGTCCTTGCAACCTGACGACATGGTTACTTAGTTTAACCGGCTCCTTGTTGAGTTCTTAAGTCATTAAGATATTTACTTCAAATTCTTGATTTCAAAGCCTACAAGTTATCAAAGCACTTTGCAACACTTCGATTCAAAAACTCACAAGAGTGAGCTATGGAAAATAGGGCTTTCCTTTCCAATGCAATGTTCAGGGGTGTAAGCAATTCATAGGATTAGAGTACTCTTTGAGAGATACATTTTGACACATGGCACATTTTGCTTGGATACTTCTATTAGAAGTTATGATAGATTTGGCTTAGTAGGGTCTATTCTTACAGCAAGTTGTCTACTTCATTTTGAGTCCATCATTTGAAGACTTTTAAGGCTCCAAGTACTTTTTGAAGCACTCTTGATTATGTATATAGCTGAGTCTTGCTTCCTTTCCTTCATTTCAGTCCATATGTCTCTAATTTTTCATTCATTTTCCCATTTGTAAAGCTGAAAATAGAGTAGTACTCTATTCCATCCACCTTTTCCAATCTTTATAAGTTTGTTTTTGAGGGAAAAAACCTTTGGGATGGGATTGATTGTAAGAAGCTGGGAAGAATAATGGTTTAAAGTGAAAATAATAGTAGTCCCATGTCACATTGGCATATGTATAAAAGGAAGGGACATGTAAATTTTCTCATATTTTGGCACATTAATACATTACTATCTCTCTCTTCATTACCTTGCTCATAATTTCAATGGCTTCTTAATTCTTTCTGTCTTTCTTTCTCCTATTTTAGTATTTCTCTCTCCCCGTCACTCTCTTTCTCTCTCTTCTGCACTTCTTCTTCTCTCTCTTTTGTAGTCTTCTCTTTCCTCTTTTTCTCTCTCCAGTTCAATTCTTGACACAAATGCTATATGGTCCAAATCCATGCAACTTGATTGGAGCATTTAAGGACAATGTAGCCACTATTTAGCACACAAGACTAGCCTTAAGCACCCAATGGAGTTAAACCATCTTGTGTTTAATGGAGTGAATGTATACATGACACCTCAAGTACTGACATATTCTAAAGGTTAAAGGAATAGCCATTATCATGGATTGAGATCTACAGTGATGGGACAATGAGTTCAATAGGCAGGCATCTTCCATACTCACTACCTAGACTCCATAAGTGACACCTTGCAAGGGTCTCATGAGCCAATGCACAAGAGATTATAGTGGTAATTCAAGTCCATGGTGCACAAGCTCATGAAATGGGTGATGAGGGACATGTGAGGACACCTATGTTAACTTGACAAAAACTATGGCTAACCTCAAACTAAGATTTGGAAGTATGTACCTAAGGTGACTTATCCCTATGCATATAAAGTGTGGTAAACAAATCGAGTCAAACTAAAGGACCATGGGTTTAACAGTACATGAGGGCTTGGCATGAGTTGCAACACTAATAAGCATTGCAAGCATATCACATAATCTTGGGCACACCTAGATTGATCTCTGTGCTTCATTTATGAGACTGCATTAGTGCCCTACAACCACTTGGGTTCGTGAGATGTTTAGCCTACTTAGTGCCAACACATTCCTCATAAACTGGACGCACGCTCACACCATCCTTAGGTATTGTCTAAGGCTATTCTAAGTTGACACCCTATTTGAAAACTCTTGAACCCAACGAAGAAAGGCAAGCACAATTAGCACTAATATTAGCTTGATTTGCTCTCATGAATCACAACAAAGGGAAAATCATGTATCAAATCTCTCTCTAATCACCAACCAATATCTCCAATGTGCCTAATTATTTGAGGCAGTCACCACACAATCTTGGTTTCAAAGGGCATGTAAACATCATAATAAGAACCCTTGACATAAGGAACGTGATCATGTAGCATAACACCTCAATCACCTAGGCCATAGACTCCATTATCAATAATACCCTTTTAAGATCACCTTGGAATTTGATGCATCCTAGCCCCACGTAGACTCATTAAAAGATACAACCAAGGACCATGAGTCATTGAGGACACTAATTCAAGAGTAATTAGAATACATGAGACTCTCAAGGGGTTGCAAAAAAAAGAAAACCTAGGCTAGTAGTCTTCCAAGGGATGAATAGGCATCATCACCTAAGGAATCCAAGACATCCTAATGAGTGTACCATAGTCGAATAGCACATACTAAAGTCACAATATTGATTAAGCTTGGGAGTGTGAACCATACAAGGAGCCTGGGACATAGGACTTGCTAACAAGCACCCTGTGGGCATAGATAGGATTCCCTAAAATTGAGATGTAGGTTAGAGACAAAGGCTAAGTCCATAGGAAGAATCTAAAAGGGAAAATTTGAAACTCTAGGAGTAATGGTCACAAGAATAAGTGAGGGAAAACAAGAGAAGAAAGGTTGCAATTGGCTACAAGTTAAAAAAAAAAGGGGGGGGGGGGGGTAATCCTAATCCATTTAAGCCAAGCTAGACAATGAGTGAATTCAATGGGAATAGCTAGACTACGGAGGAATATCTAAAATGCCATAGGGGTAGGTTTTGTGGCCCTTTTCCTCTTAAAACCAAATAGGACTTCCATTCGAATAATCTGCCTTTTTCAAGGTGGTGTACAATTCAGAAACTTCTTTAGCTTTTGAATAGCTTTTGTACACTGCCTTCCCCAACGAAAATTCTACCCCTTTCTTAACAACTGATAAAGGATTTTAGCCACATATGTGAAATAAGGGATCCATATCAAATAGAAGATGCATGTACTCAAAAACTTGCACATTAGAGCATACCTCCTCTTGTATCCTGCTAATCCCATCAATCTTAATTGGTGAAGGCTTTCAACCATAGGGGCCACACATATGCCCTACAATTAGTACCTCCTCGACACCAAAGTTAGATTTTGCACCCAATAGAGTGAGATGCACTTCCTCTAACCGAGTCAAAATCTTCTCGCAAATAGTTATGTGGTCAGCTACAAACATCTCGCAACCCTTATCATCTAACTCCTCTTTCTTTTCCTACACTTTACAATCCTAAATAGGGACATCATCAAGAAAGAGCATTGTGAGCTATGGGATATAGTCTCTCAAGACCTCATGTATTGCATTCATCACGTGGGCAATTGAGTTAGTTGCCCCTTTTGGAAGGGTACACATGCTTACCAAGCTAAGTCGTGTTTTCATATTAGTGATATCTTAGTTCTCTCATACAAGCTGAAATTGATCATAGCCAGAGTATAAATTCCCCATGGAATAAATAGCCTTATGAGCAAAGGATTTTGAAAACTCATCTACAATAATCCCTACACCTACATTCCTTATCGTGACCTTTTGACTTGTTGCATGTCCTGTATAAACTGCAATGTCCCATTCTTCTTTGGGACTGTAAACTAGTGATTAGAGTATGAAGTTGCAAATGACTCCAAAATCTTCATCTTGATTTTCTCATTTAAGAGCTCCATTAGCTTAGGCAAGTATGCGTGAGGCAGAAGAATCGGTTTAAGATTCCATAGAACATGTGGCTAGTCATCTGTAGCCAAAATACCATATTTCTTCAACTCCTTTTTAGCTTGATGTACACAACCCTTTTCAGCCCTACACATGGCTACAATACTCTTGAATCTACCTGCACTACTTGCTATCCATTCCTAAAAACTAGCCACCACAAAGACAATTTTCCCTTTTCTTGGAGGCAAAAACATCTTCCAGCTAGCACTACGATAGTCTCCATTTACAACAATGCTTTCTAAAAATGCTTGAATTCTCTAGCATTATACAAAATCAAATAATCTTTAAGCGTATTTTGATTGAAGGGGATGATTGACACATATAGTTAAAAATTGGCCTAACCTTCTACCATATTTACTTCTTACATGAACATAAGAAGAACCATCATCTATCACCTTAGTTTCCATCCTTGATTCCACAATGTATGGCTACCCCAAGATAATTGAATAATTCCATGAATCTTACGCAAAGAAGTGATATTCATCTCGAACATCTCCAATAGTCATTGGAACACTCATGCATGCACCATAGAGCTCCCATGACAAGTTGTTTGCAGCTTGTATATTCCAACCAAGATCCATATCCAGTGGCCATCCACCATTCTCATGCAGACAACATGCCATTATATTAATTTTGGACCTATGGTCCAAGAGAGCAATATATGGCATCTCGTGCTCACCTATCTTCACAATCGTTTCTGTTGTAGCTCTTGCCTAGTGCGTATGAGAGCAGTGGCTATTGTTTATGAATAAAGTGAGTATCCCCTTTCTCCAAGAACATGCTATTGCACAACTCCCTTATGTGTAGTACTATCCAACATAATATTTTCAACCATAATAAAGTGAGTATCCCCTTTCTCCAAGAACATGCTATTGCACAACTCCCTTATGTGTAGTACTGTCCAACATAATATTTTCAACCATAATATCATTCTTTCCACCCTTATACAACCCATTTTTAGCATCAGCACGTTTTATGACAACAATGGAATCATCAATAGATTCCAACTAAATATCATGTGAACCCATGTCTTCTTCAACTTGCAACAGTGCTTGATAGATTCTCCTACAAATTGCCTTCTCCACGAAGCATAAATTCAACCCTACTTCCATGAATGCGTTTCTCAAGAACTTTCTTTATATTGGTTGCTATCTCTATGTTAGACTTTGCAACTTGTAAGCAAGCTGCTTACCTCTCTTTTTCCCCTCTTGGTTCTTTTCATGTGAGACATCTTCCATTACATGTTTTAGACTAGATTTTTTAGTAGACTTTTATTACTCCATCTTGCTTTGTTTCATGTGCTTTGAAGGACCTGTAGTGGAATGACTTGCATCCTCATCCCTTCTTCTCTTTTCCTTGATAATAGCATCCATATTATGCACCTTAGCCAAATATGCATAGGCAATAAGTGAATCAATGGGAGCATCCCATCCAGTTTTATCCCATATACTTTGACTAGCAACCTATTAATTTAGCCCTAGCCGTCTTCCCATTCTCTATACAAGCCAAAGCACATGACTATACAGTAGATTTTTCATTAGCTTTACATGTATGCAAAGAACCATATGATTCCTTCAATTCCAATCCATATGTGGTAGCATGTATGATTGCAAATGCATTTCTTATTGCCAATTCTTCTAGTTGCTTCTACACATTCCTTTGCCAAAGTTTGGCTCAAGAGGCAACCCTATTTTAGTTGTATCTTGAATTTTCAAAGACAATCAAAGTGTAAGCATTGGAGTTTTTTTTGAAAGATTCCATAGTTTGATTTATCACAACTGTAATTGTTATGTGGATTGTGCACATGGATATGAAATTCCAATTCTATAGGCCAAGTCTTTTAGGCTAAGGTACAAGCATGCATCAATAAATGACTAGAGAAGAGTCCACAAATTGGTAAGGATGCCCAAGAGAGGATGCAAACCCTAATTCATAGTTGTGAAAATCCTAAAATATAAAGGGTGCACAAACCCTACAACACAAAATAGGCACAAATCTAAACACAAATGTGGTGCCACCCTAAAGAAATGACCTAAGCCTAACCATAAATTTGGTCTATGTAAGAGTAGGAGATCTCACCTTTAATCACCCTTTTGGTTCATCCATGCTATAGAAGTTCTATTAGTGTAACTATTGAGCAACCATTCACTTCTTCTATTGTACCATATTTTTGTGTGAGAGAGAGAGAGAGAGAGAGAGAGAGAGAGAGAGAGAGAGAGAGAGAGAGAGAGAGAGAGAGAGAGAGAGAGAGAGAGAGAGAGAGAGAGAGAGAGAGAGAGAGAGAGAGAGAGAGAGAGAGAGAGAGAGAGAGAGAGAGAGAGAGAGAGAGAGAGAGAGAGAGAGAGAGAGAGAGAGAGAGAGAGAGAGAGAGAGAGAGAGAGAGAGAGAGAGAGAGAGAGAGAGGTATCTCTGAGTAAGAAACTTGGAATAGAGAAACTCTACATCTTCTTCTTATTTTTCTTCATATTCTTCCCATAAATGGCAAGATATTTGAGTTTGGAGTTACATGTGAGGTTATGAGATTTCAAGAGAGTGAGGAATCTAGTGAGATGATGAAGCTATTCTCCATCTTCTTTTTCTCATTCTTTGTCTTTCATTGTTGGTATACTTCATGGTGGATGTGAAGGAGCAATGATATCTGATTTTGACGCTTGGATCATGGAACAATTTTTGAGTCCTTAAGCTTTTGGACTACAACATGGAAAGGTAAGATAGGTGACTTCACTACAACTAAAATCTAGTCTTGTGTTCTTGCTTCCTTGGGATAAAGAGAAGGATACATGGGTAGTTAGAATGGAGCGTCAGGAAGATAAGGCAAGACATTATTGTCAACGTGTGTTGCAACTTTTGAAAGAATAGAGGTCTATCTAATCTCTTGATTGTTGTGCCTTTAGACTAAAATAGGGTTGACTACAATAAAAGGGAGTAAGGGATATGCCTACTATAATCTTAGACCTATTTGGTTTTCTTGCTTGTTTCTATGAACTTAATTTTTTGGAGATAATGAGTGAAAATAGGTGAGAGATAATCTACCAAAGGAGGTTGAACTCTTGAAAGAATAGGAGCTCTACTCATGTCCCATTGTTGATTGAATGGGGAACTTGACATGTAAGCCAAGGCCACAGCTTGAGACATTGCTACAAATGGCCGTAGAAATTGCTGCAAGAATAATAACTACAAAAGAAAATATTCAAACCATAGGGCCAATAAAAACAATACTAAAGGAAATGGAGGAGCAAATGCTATTACTCAAGGACCAAATAGGATAAGTAACAAACAATACTACTAGTGCAAAAAAATTCAACACATGAGAGTTGACTACCCAAACCATCCTCAAAACCCTACTCCAAACTTGCTAGGCAAAAGAGAACATGGAAACAACTTTATACTAGAGGCCATGGATGAGAAAGAGTGGTTGAAGTCTAAGTAAACACTATGATAGATCAACTAGAAAAAAGAGAGCACACCATTGGAATAAGAAATTGAAGGAGGAGCCATACATGTGACCATTGAGAACAATGCAAAGGACTACCAATCCTTAGTTATCTTGACTCCAATGACTTGTAAATCCTCATTATTTGCAAGAGTCTTATCGTTTTTACATTGAGTATAGTTAGGAGATTGTATCTAGAATGTAGGGCAATAGAGAAATGATTGTAAAGTTGGTTAACGAGAAGGAAATCACCTCTATTAAAATTATAGGGAAATTTCAATTTGAATTAGACATCCATAAAATTGAAGTCAACTTGATTGCTGTAATTGCATCTTGGGTATGGACTAGGGTTAAGAAGAATGAAGTCCAAATCTTGTGTGTTGAAGATGAAGTTATCTTCTAGGACTTGGAAGAAAACACTGTGAAGACCCAAGGAAAAGGTGGATGCCAATAGCAAGCCAAGGCCAACCAAATATAGAAGGGGTTGAGAAAGGGACAATTAGTCTAGATTGTAAAAATAAACATGGTTGAAAAGACCAAAAAATGCATGTTACCTGCATGTATAAATGACTTAGAATATATCTTTCTAGAAAAGCTGACACAACTACCTCCAGATTAGGAGGTTGACCACAAAATAGAACCGAATCTTGGAGAAAAATTGGTATCGAAATAACTATGCAAGTTGTCCATATAAGGAGCCATTATGGTTAAGGAAAAACTAAGACAACTAATTGAACAAGGATATATCTATCCAAGCAATTCACTTGGGGATGCACCTGTCCTTTTCTAGAAGAAGAAAAATTGATCCCTCAAGCTCTGTACTATTGATTTCAAAGGATTGAACCAAGTAACGGTCAAGAATAAGTATCTCATGCCTAGGATTAATGAGCTCCTAGATTGACTACATAGAACCAAAGTCTATTCAAAGATAGATTTGAGATTCAAATAGTACTGTATTCGAATTAAACAAACAAGACATACCAAATACCACTTTCAATACTAGATATGGACACTATGAATTTTTGGTCATGCTCTTTGGATAGATCAATACCCTAGCACCACTGTTGAGCCAAATGCACCAACAGTTGAGACTTCGAATGGACTTTTATTATTTTAGAAGTTGCAACTCACTTTGACGACAATTTCTCACCTTGTCTCTCAATACTCTACCCTAACTAACCAAGCATCCTTCTCTCCAAACCAAGAAAGCAATACCATAAGACTAGCTTCAAGGTGTAGTGATCTTACCAACTTACCTTCCCGTGTTGTAGTCCAAAAGCTTGAAGGTTCGAAGTTGGTTCTACGATCATGATCAACACGATCCAATGCCATTGCTCCTTTGCATCCACCACCAAACACACCAATGAGTCAAGAAGCTAGTAGAGAAGAAGAGAAAAGCAAGAAGACGATGAAGAGCTTTACCTTCCCTTAGTCCCTCACTCAATACACTTCTCACTCACTCTCTCTCATTCACTCTCAACAATAGAGGTAAGCTGATAGAATAGAAGAAGAGAATAGAAAGCTTCAATAGTTGCATTGATAGAGCTTTCGCAGTATGGATGCACCAGAGGAAGAATACAACTAAGACCTCTCACCCATATATTGACACAAACTAGGGTTAGGATTAGGTCACCTCTCTAGGGTGGCACACTATTTTAGGGTTAGAATTTACACCCCACTTTGAGTTTTTTAAGGATTTGTGCCCCTGTGAGAATTAGGATTTTTAAGGGTTTCCACCATTGTGAATTAGGGTTTGCGCCCTCTTTTAGATGTCCTACCCCCTCTATGGGATCTAGGACGATCAATCCTCATAGCATGCTTGTACTTAATCTAAATAGACTAAGCCTATGCTAATATAATCATAAATACATGTGTGAAACCCATGTAACAGTTGCGGGTGATAAACACAATGTGCACGAGAGTGAGCCTTGTCTCTCACAAAATAATCATCCATGATAATCTAGTGTCCATGAGTACAACAATGATACATAAGTTCCCAAAATAATACAATGAAGCTCCACAAAAATAGTAGCCGCGACACTTGCACTTTGACTTTGCTTTGAAAATCTTTGACTTTAGCCCTCACAAAATATTGTTAACAACCATTCAATTAATTGATACAAAATATCTTTTGGCAAAACCTAGATGACTTGGTATTGGTATTATTTGATGATGTGCTACTACGATCCAAATCCCTAGAGGATCATGAGATTCATCCAAGGATTGCATTGCACACCCTCCATGAGACTCAATTCTATGCAAGAAGAGAAAATACATATTGTTCACAAATAAGATGGAATATTTTGGATATATGGTCTTCCTGATAGAACCTTGGCAAATATTGCAAAGTTAAAAACACCCTAGATTAGATGATATCTAAGAGAATGAAGGAAATGTGAGAATTCATAGGGACTAATAGGAGGATTTCAAATCTGAATTAGGTCATATTCTGCCCCATTGTGACACCTTTGTCAATCTCTTAGAGAAAGATGTGCTAATCATATGGGTAAACGAGTACAAGAGAGCTTTGATAAACTCAAAGAATTAGTAAAGAACACTTGGAAAACACACTAATCATATGGGTGATTGAGTACCAAGAGAGCTTTGATAAATTCAAAGAATTGGTAAAAACTACTATCCCTATACTAGACCTCCTCAATTCACCCAACCATTTGAGGTGATCACTGATGCAAGTGTACTTGCAATCATTGGAGCATTGGTACAAGAAGAAAAACTTACGACTTACTCCTCATGGAAGCTAAAACCCTATGTGTCTATTTATGCCACACATGGCTTAGAGCTATTTGCATTGATTCACGCCTCGAAATTGTGAAGACATGATTTATTGGGGAGAAAGGCCACTCTAGTGATGGACCACAAGAGCCTTAAGTGGATTTCTTGACCCATACTAACCCAAACATGAGAAAAAGAAGATAGAGAGAAATACTACAAGAGTTCAATTTTGTCTTCAAGTATTGACCAAGAAAGGATAATGTGGTTGCAGATGTGTAAGCCAAAAACCATTCCATAGTAGCATTACCAAGGTTCCAATCATAAGAACCATGTCAACACTCAAAAATTCTATCCTATAGCTTGCACACAAATCCATTGCCCATGATAAAGATTACAAGCTTCTCATAACCAAGGTAATCCAAGACAACTTGTGTGCTCAATCCAAGTGTATATAGTTGAGTATGAGTCTATACAAGCGAGATCTTGATTGATTAATTGAGCTTAAAGCTATGAGTGGTCTAGGGATTGAAAATCTCCTCTTGATCATTTGGAATGAATGATCTTAGTGGTATCGATTTCTTCAAACTTGAGAGAGAATTGTTTCCTAGGCAAGGGATCAAGACTTAATCAATTGGTGTCTCTCAAGAGGGTCCTACTTCAAGTCAAATCTAGCTACTCTCGACAAGTAGTCAAGTGCTTGATAGGTCTAAGGGGTAGTCAATTCAAGTGTAAACTTCAGTGGGGCCCTTGAGAGCTCCATCTAAATGGTCGTAAGATATTTGACTTGATGCCTCAAAGGGGATCGGTTGGACTAGAGGGCATAACACACATTCCATCACATGCATAATACTTTGAGGGAGGAGAAACACTTGAAGGGATGAATGAATGGAACTATTGTGCATGGCTACCATGAGAGATGGAGGCTTGACGAAGAGGAGTACTTATCTAACTTGAATGGTCGAGGAAGGCTCAAGTAGTAGTGAATGGAGATGGCATGTGATGGCATCAAGTGGGTTGATCGACATGGTCTCAAGCTCCCAAGTTCCCATGCATGGCTATGGAGAATGCTACCTACATGAAAACCTCACACACTCTCTCTCCCATGGTGGTCAGTTGAATGCAATTAAAAATGATATCACTATTATTGGTTTTGGCTTTTATATTACTTCCATTGAGTGCATGCAATCAAACATTAAGCTTCACCACTCGAGTACTTGATCTATTTTCTTGAAGTGGGCTCACTCACTTGGATAGTCTTGTGGGTTGTGCCATGTCTAGGAACCTTTTTCTCTCCAAGGCCATGCTTCCCTAATGTCAACGATTGATGGTTAAAGAGTAATCAATCTTCACATAGTAGTTGATGAGATGTTCATGCACAATTAAAAATGTAGTTAAGGTGTTTGACTTTTGACCTTGCTCACTCTTGACTCTAGCATAAGAGCACTTAATTTGAGTTTATTGTTTTAACATGTGACTATTGAGGAGCTCTCAACTTAAGTCAAATTTGTGACTTATGCTTGACCTCTCGAGTGGCTATCTCCACTCTCAAGTCACATGCAGTGGTCTATGTAATAAATGACTTGACTAGTTCACACAACAATCATTATATCAATGTTGGGCTATCAAGCGAGCCATTTTCAATTTTATTCCCCATCTTCACACCAATAAATTGAATCTTCCATCACATCAATACACTCATGCTCCTTAAATGAATAATTTGATATGATCCTCTTTTCCTTTTCTCTTTCCCTCTTGAGTGGTTTCTATCCCTTTCCTTCCCTCTTTTCCTTCCTAGTTTATGCTTCTATTGTGTTGCGCACTCGATGCTTGAGCCTTGAGTGCTTGAGCTCACTCACTCAAGTAAGCTCACTACACTCAAGTAAGCATAATTGAATGTAACCTAAGCATATTTTAGTGTAACCTATAAGGTGGATTATCCAATGAGTATATTTCTTTTTATATTCCAAATTTGTCCTAATTTTTACCCCTATTTTCCAATTGTTCCCAAGGCCAAATGCCTCATACAATGCCTCTATGTCTAGATGTCATCACATCTCTTTTATTAACTTATTTTGTAATGAAATGAAAATAAATAATTAGTCTAATACTTCCTCAAGTTAGCATCAACCACTTTGTTGCTTGTCATAATCAAGTCATGCTTATTTTAGAGGCTTGCCTTTCAAGGTCCTATTCCTAAGCATGGTAGAGAAGTGCACACATTAGTTATTTGATTTTTCTCATGTCTGAGAAATGGAACCAAAAATATCAAGCTACATATGCACTCATCAATGAGATATGAGAAGAGCTCATATTCCTTCAAGAGTTCATATTAAAGGGGTTTTGAAGATTTGAAAAGGTTTAGGATGTAGAGAGGGAGAGTGCCCTAGACGAATCAAGAACTTTTTGATGAAAATCAAAACCCACAATAGCTCTTTAGGATGTGCTATAGCACTCAAATTCAAAATCAAAACAAAATATTATGGGAATATTCTTTTACTGCTGTCCAGAATAGTCTTGTACCCTATAAAAACACTCTTTTAGTGTATCTAGCTCTCCCAAGCAAAGATAAGGACTTCCAACCCTATGGTATCTTGTGTACGACTTGTAGGATCTAAAAAATACTTGCAATATCCTATAAAGGTCTTGAAAATTCTCTGAATTACTCTATAACACCTGTAACCAAATAAAAAGCCTTCCAAGTGTGGTATTAATTCACTATTTGAGTGTAATACCCTATGTAAAACTTGTAATCAACTTGGAATGATGTGTAACACTTATGAATGATTGAAAATTTAGCCAAATGAAGGCCCACAATGCCATGTTTTCAATGAATGCACTACCTAACCCCTGCTCTAGGAAGTAGAATGGTTGAAATTCCTCCTGTAGCAAACCTGTAATAACTTGTATGGTCCTTGTGGTAGATTAATGGAGTCCCAAACAATGTTATCTATTTGAGAGATTTATGTCTTTAAGAACTCTACTCATGGTACCTATGGTGAGGGATATAATGGCATGACAGGATTTGAATCATTGAGAGGTAGGCAAAGTTTACCCTAGGTTGGTGGGTTGCATCCGTTCGGGATCTTTAATAGTGGGGGAGGGTCACCTCTCTATCATCCCACTATCTCCCCTAGCATCCATCTTTTTCTTCAGTAGGAATATCAATATGGCAATAGTATTCTAATTAATCAATCAAGGATGAAATACATGACTGAAATTTTCTTTCAACTTTCTATGATATGCATGATTGATCAATGAAAGATTGGAATGAAGAAATGAGTGTTGGCTGAGGGTCTTACCAATGCAATTCAGTGACTCACTGATTGCTAGTACTTATCCTTTACAATATTTCAATCTTGGGCAAAGAAAATCAGACAATCAAATTAGGGTTATGTATCATGACATTGTAAATGATACCCATGATGAAATAAGATTAAAAATGAATGCTGAAATTCAATGTAATTGGCTTTGATGAACGAGAAGAGCACTAATCTTAGATGTGTTCATCAATTCAGAGAATCAATTGACCAATAATCTCTTATCAACAAGTGAAAAAGATTAAACCAAGTGGATATTGAGAGATTTCAGAGATTAAGCAAGTGAAATAACTTGATCAAGCTTGAAGAAGATGATTGATGCAAGCTTTTGTCCAATTATTAGAAGAATCTTCCATAATCCATCATGAATCCATCATGAAGCTCCAAGAATCCATAAAATCACCCCAGGCATGCTCAGATAAGATTGAATCCATGAAGAATCAATGCCCCGGTCTTACTTGAACACTTGAATGTTAAAGATTCAAGCTTCTTGAAGAAAGTCCCTAAAATAATCCTTCAATATGAGCTTCAAGAGGCTCAGTATGCTAAAATCCTTGAAGTGACTTCAATCTTGAAGTCTATCCTGCTCCAAAATGATAGTAAAGAAGCCTTGAAGATTGGAAAGAGCAGCTTTCAGGTCTATGGCTATGGCTATCTACTATGTATTAGGGTTTTCAGCAAGAAGAAACTGAAGTTCAGAGGTCAAGAAGTGTGTATCCTCGCTAAGAATGATATAGCAACTTTGTCCAAGCAATAGACAAGCAATAGGAGAGAGATTATTGATTGAATCAACTAGACAAGAAGAGTAGAGAATTCAACGGAAAACATGATGCAAATTTTGAGCTTGCTCCTAATGATCTCCTGTGTGCCATAGCTCAAGCTTGGTAGTTAAAATGGTCAGCAAGAGATGAAGATTCATTACACCATGCTTTCAGAAGGAGATAGGATAAATACTAAGCAAAAGAAGAAAATCTTTGCTATTCACCATGAAAGCTTCATCCAAAATCTTAAAAGAAAGAGGAAAGAGAAATCATTTCTTGAAAAGTAACTGATGAAAAGTAACTAAAGTTCTAACCAAGAATAACTCTATTCACCTTGTCTTTAACCATTTTACCTCCAAAATAGCTTGTTATTGATGCATGACCTACCAATTTGTCCAAGATTCCTTTAACTTTGTCTTCAAGTAATCCAATTAATTCTGACTAGCTATCCTTGGTCTCTCCTTGGTTTCCTTGGTCATTGCACTTGTCCATTTTCTCAACTGACACCCTGCCCTTGAGTAACCAAGAAGTAACAAGACCGTGGAAGAAAATCCAAGAAAGGATTGTACCAAGTGGATCAAAGACCAATGCTTTGATACCACTTGTTAGGGAGAGGATTGAGAGATGAGAGAAAGAATAACATAAGAGAGAGAAAAGAGGAGAGAGAAAGACTAAAGGAGAGGACTGAGAGGTGAGAGAAAGAAGAGCAAAAGAGAGAGAAAAGAGGAGAGAGAAATACTAAAAAGATAGAAAAGAAGAGAGAGAAGCCATGAAAGTTGAGTACAAGCAGGTGAGATGAGAGTATAATTGTATTATGATCAAAGATGGCAAAAAGTACATGTCTCACAACTTTTATACCTATGTTAGTGTGATAAGGTATTATTTATAACTCTCTCTCACTAACATATATATTCCTAGCTCTTTACAATGAAAGCCTAGGAACCTTCTATCCTTCACCCCACCGATAGATGGTTTTTTGGGGACACAATTTCCATCCTTAAACTTTTGAAGATCTAATTCAATAACAACATTACCTCCATGAAAACCAATTGTTGATAAAACTTGCTCAATATTTGTTATAGCAACTTGTCTAGCTACTAAGGGTTTTAGCTTCCAATCAAACCCTATATAAAGATGAATGAGCTTTTCAATTATTCTATAGAGTGCATAAAGTGTAAATATATGAGCATTTGCCAAAGGAATATCTAAAATTGGCTTGAATTGTGGGCCTTTGATATGCCTAGAGGGGGCTCTATTCTAGTTGCTTGAGCTTAGCTATATAGTTGGGGACATGCAATATAGATAGATTCATCTAGAGTTTGCTTCTTTAGACACGTTGTACATGTATTTGAGTGTCTTTAAGTCTTTAAGTCACTAGTTATGTGCCATTCGATCTTGTAGTTTTAAAATCTCTCGACAAATAGCTCTTCTTCTTAGTTGTTGGCTCTTAATTACATCAGGTATTGAAGTTTGATGAAAAACTAAATACAATATATTAAAATCCTTTGTGCCTACTTCAAAAGTTTCTAATAACCATCAGATATTGTATCTAGATTGAATACTAAATGAGATTGAATCATTGCAATGACTTGATGGAAGTGCTCTATTTATCAAAGTAATGGAGACTCTTTCTCATTTTGTACACTTTAAAATCTCACTTGCATGAAGTTTAATCACAAATCAGGATGCTCCTTATGCCTTTTCTAAAGATAAATCATAGAATCTAATAATCAATGTTCTAGGGTAGGCATATTAAGGAAAATGTTTTAAATTCATGATAAATAACCTCTTTCTTCTTGCGCTTGAAGCTGGCTTTGGTATGGAAAAGCTCACCTAAAACTTCCATAACCTTGCCATTGACTCTTTGTCTGGTAGTCTTCACCACGAATGGCCTTGGAAGTAAAAAATTTCATATCTAATCTTGTTTTATATTTGATTGCATTAATCAAAAAATTTATATATATGCACATTGACTAATACCAATACTATCCAAAGTTTTTTGCACTAGCTTAGAATCCAAAGAATGATGCCTAATAAAAGAATCCAAGCACTATCTCTCTCTTTACTTTGTTGAGCTTCTTCTTCTCAAGAATGTCCTTTGGGATTGTTGAGGGAAAGAGATGATAATGAAATTGAGATACCTTTGAAGCATCTCTCTCACTTATATTTGGTTGAAGAAGAGACCTAAACAAGATCAATATCATAACTCAAATACTATTAGAAACAAAGTTAATTTCAATATTTCTTAAGTAAAAAGACAAACCTTGCTGCTTAGATTCTTTTATTGCAATCACCTCCTTCTTGTTTGAGATGCTTCATATTCTTGAGAGATCTTTCTTGATTTTGAATGCCTACAATAGTTTATTTTCTTTGGTATGCTTTGATGTGTTTCTTCAATGAATGATTCTTTTATTGATAAGCTTGTAGTTTTTGCAACAACTCACCTCTATATTTTGTTAACAAATGATTCTTCAATTTAAGAACATCCTTCTTTACAATATGATTAAGTGTATAGCCCAAGAATCTATTATAACCATCACCAATAGACCATATTAGTGAAGAGCTATTATAAAGAGGAGTACTATTTTTGATAGGATCTTTAGGATATAACATTCTATCCAATCAAAGATTAAGATTTCTTTTTCCCTTGAAATCGAAATACATGTTTCATGGACTTTGAAACAATATTTTGTTTTGTTCTTTTCTTGATTAGTTTATATTCACATTCTAGCTCAACAATAAAGATAATAGAGAGCTCTTTTACCAATGTTATAAGGATCATTGGATGATTGATCCATAGCTAAAGATGTGATTTGTGACTTTGAATAAGAATATTGTGTGAAATCAAAAAAGTCAAAGGATGGGTAAGTAACCAACAAGGAGAATAAGAAAGAAAAGAGAGAAGAATGAGGATGGAGGGAGATAATGAAATGTCAAAAAAATTCAAATTGAATATTCACTTTCACTTCTATCAAGATAAGGTAGGATCTTAATTAAATAATTTAATCTTCATCTTTACAATGACTTACATTTCTAGGTTTGATGCAAGCTATGAGAATATTATGATAATGTTTTTTTAGTAATTTTTACAATTTATCAAAATATAAACTTAAAAAAATCTAAAATATTTTTTATTTTCTAAAATATTTTCTCTCTCTAGGATCTCTTACATGGCATTTTTGAGACTTCACATATCCCCTAATGAACCTCATTTGGTAGACTAACTCTCACCTTGTCACTCTCCTCTCCCATCCAAACCATTAAGTCCACAAAAAAGCAAGCAAACAAAACAAAGATCTCCAAGGTTGCAGTTGACACATCCCTTACTCCCTTTTGTTGTGGTTGGCATGATCCAACGCTTGAGATATACTCACAATCCTTAGGGAGCCTCCTCCACTCCAAGAGCTTGGCTCACTTTAAGCTCCAATCTCCATAACCAAGAAGAAGAAGAATGAAAAGTTGAAGAAGAAGATGGAGATGGAGAACTCAAGAATGCCTTACTTTTATTCCTCAAACTCTCAACCTCAATCCATTCCCCCTCCCTCCTGTTAAATGATGTGGATCTAGGACATGACACAAGCTATGGTGGATCAAAGATGTAAACCAAGTTCATAATGACATGGACAAGTAGAGACAAACTATTACACAAGTGAATTAGGTTCCAAGATAGATTAGCTTGGACTCATAAACACAATCTTGTGTAGAATTGACAATGACAAGACACTTAACTGAAAGTACAAAGCATCATGATATTGTATTCATTTCATGGTCAAGTACAATGCTTTATAGACTTTGAGTTGTTCCACTCTCCTCACTGTGCATATGGGATTCAGGACAGCTTCTCTTGGAGCATACATCATTTGTCTATTTCTCAACACCCCCCCTCAAATGATGAGTCCCTACACTTGCTGGCTTTTGCCCCCCCTACATGATAACATGGCCCGGAAGACTAGCTCATAGGCAGCCTGGTCAAGTTAAAGCTTGAGACTTTACATCTTTGGCAAGGGTTTTTACAAATCAAATCCACTAAGGGAAATATAGAGATCCACTAAGGGAACACATTCCTTAAAACAATCTGTCAGAGTTGTTGGTGGTAGCAGAAGTATCTTTTTCTTCTTCTTCATTCATGAGTTGACTTTGGTGGTGGTCATTCTGCATCTGCTGTGCTCTTTTCTTGTGGAAGCATTCACTGACAATATGGCCACTTTTACCACAATAATGACATGTCATCCGACTTCTGTTGTCGGTGTTGAATCCTCAACCTCTTCCTTTGGGTCCAGTAGCTCCTCTAGTGTATAAGAGGTTTTCCCTTGAGCTAGTATCTTTTACATCTTTGCTTTTAAATTTGCTTTCTTCATCAAGAAGTGAGTGCTCAATATCTTTGAGTGAGAGACTCGGAACATTACTTAGAGTGGACATAAGGTTCTCATATGGATCCTTGTTTACACTTGCAAGCAGTACGGCTATTGCTTCATCTTCATCAATATTCTTTTTAAGAGTTGCAAGCTGAGTTTTTAAACTCTTAAACTTATTAATGTGTATGGTCATAGAAGCATTGTCTTTGATATCCCGTTTATAAAACTGCATGAGAAGTTTTACCTTTGAATTCTTTGCTTGGGTACCAAACATTCTATCAAGTTCCTCCCAGGCGGTTTCTAGCATTTCTAATGTCAGATATATGATGTAGCACATCATCACTTAGTCTCCAGGAAATGATGCCTAGTGCCTCATTATTCATCTTCTTCCATTCTTTGGATTTGAACTGGTCTTCTTCAACGAACCCATCTTCATCATCTTCCTTCTTCTTATCTGCATAATCTTCAAATAGGTCCCACAAGTCCTTTCGCATTAGGTGATACATGGTCTTTTCCTTCCAGGCATGGAAGCCTTCTCCATTGAACTTTTCTATTTGCTCAAGCTCTGCCATGTTGAGCAGCTCCAATTTACTGAAAAAAGACTAGCAAGGGGAATTTGTGAAGTGTCATAAGGAGGTCAGTGTCAACTAACACTAGTTGAGTATCAATAAATACTATTCTTGAGCTTATTATTGAATGTCGGTGCTTGATCTTCTTCTTGCTTGTTGATTTGAAGTGTTAATCTTGATGAAACTGAGTTCAGACTCAGATAAGAGTGGCAGTGTGTCCCCTAAGTTGAAGGGAATAAGAATTTGAAGAAAAAGTGAGCTTGGACCTTGATGGCTATGGCTTCTTGGATTAGGGTTTCTGTAGCAGCCTGGTTTTTTACTCTGTGTGGATTGCACACTTGATCATTCTTAAAACTTTTTACATGGCAATGAAGCTTATCTCATGGGCTACAAAAGCCCTATGGTGGCTGTGAGAATTGCATTGCGTATTGTGAGTGCAGCTGTACGAAACGTCATGCTGTTGCAGATTGCGCCGTTTCTGCAGATCACACAATGTTGCCTTCTGTAGATGGTAATGTTGACGTCCGATGTGATAGGATGAAGCATCTTGAGCAAGGGAAGATACTTCCAGAAGGAATCACTTGAAGATATGTCCCGTAAAGAGAGATCCAAGTGCTCCAAGGTGGGTAGGTGCAGTCTGGCTATGGCTGCCACAAGGTCCAACTGAGATTTGAAGTTGAAACTGGAGATATGAGCTGAATGTGAGCTGGTCAGAGATCACCAGAGGTGAAGGGAGACTAGAGATTTAGAGTATGAGCTGTGCCATGCCCAACTGGGCTCTGATACCATGTTAAATGATGTGGATCTAGGACATGACACAAGCTATGGTGGATCAAAGATGTAAACCAAGTTCATAATGACATGGACAAGTAGAGACAAACTATTACACAAGTGAATTAGGTTCCAAGATAGATTAGCTTGGACTCATAAACACAATCTTGTGTACAATTGACAATGACAAGACACTTAACTGAAAGTACAAAGCATCATGATATTGTATTCATTTCATAGTCAAGTACAATGCTTTATAGACTTTGAGTTGTTCCACTCTCCTCGCATATGGGATTTGTTGAGAAACACGGATCTAGAGTTAGTTAGCTATGGTGGATGCAAATCATAGAATCGATACATGATAGAGACAAGAGATTGTAACTCAAGTGAATTAGGTTCCAAGATAGATTAGCTTGGACTCATAAAGACAATCTTGAGTAACTCAAACTGATAGTACCATTACATTAAAATGAGTGTCAAGTACATGCTTATATAGCCTTTTTGGATAGTACCACTCTTCCTCTCTGTGCTTATGGGATTTTGGACATCTCTTCTGGAGCATACAACTTTTGTCATCTCTCTTATACAAAGCCTCTTCTAGGCATACATCATTTGATTTCTCAACACCCCCCCTCAAATGATGAGTCTCTACCCTTGCTGGCTTTTGCCCCCCCTGCATGTAAACATGGACCAGGAGACTAGCTCTTTGGCAGCCTAGTCAAGTTAAGGCTTGAAACTTTACATCTTGGTAGGGTTTTTTACAATATCCACTATGGGAACAAATTCCTTAAAACAGTTTGTCATAGTTGTTGATGGTAGCAGAAGTATCTTTTTCTTCTTCTTCATTCATAAATTGATTTTGGTGGTAGTTATTCTGCATCTGCTGTGCTCTTTTCTTGTGGAAGCATTCACTGGCAATATGGCCAGTTTTACCACAATAATGACATGTCATCCGATTCCTGTTGTCGGTGTTGAATCCTCGACCTCTTCCTTTGGGTCCAGTAGCTCCTCTAGTGTATAAGAGGATTTCCCTTGGGCTAGTTTCTTTTACATCTTTGCTTTTAAACTTGCTTTCTTCATCAAGCAGTGAGTGCTCAATATCTTTGAGTGAGAGACTCGGAACATTACTTAGAGTGGATACAAGGTTCTCATATGGATCCTTGTTTACACTTGCAAGTAGTACATCTATTGCTTCATCTTCTTCAATATTCTTTTTAAGAGATGCAAGTTGAGTTTTTAAACTCTTAAACTTATTAATGTGTATGGTCATAGAAGTGTTGTCTTTGATATCTAGTTTATAAAACTGCATGAGAAGTTTTACCTTTGAATTCTTTGCTTGAGTACCAAACATTCTATCAAGTTCCTCCCAGGCGGTTCTAGCATTTCTAATGCCAGATATATGATGCAACACATCATCGCTTAGTCCCCAGGCAATGATGCCTAGTGCCTTATTATTCATCTTCCTCCATTCTTTGGATTTGAACTGGTCTTCTTCAACGAACCCGTCTTCATCATCTTCCTTCTTGTTATCTGCATCATCTTCAAACAAGTCCCATAAGTCTTTCCGCATAAGATGGTACATGGTCTTCTCCTTCCAGGCATGGAAGCCTTCACCATTAAATTTTGCTATATGTTCCACTTCAGTCATCTTTAGTAGGAGGTCTTACCACGAGAACTCTTGGGCAGTGTCTATCCTTTTACAAGAAGATTGAGATTTACAAGATAATTGTCCAAGCAAATAATTTCATCCAGGAAGGTCTACCAATTGGCAATCTTGCTCAATGGCAGTGTCTAATCCCTTACAAGAATAGAAATTCTAATCACAAGTAACCTCTTAGGATTTTTTATAACTAATTGTCAAGCGTATTAACAATCCGTTCTTTTAGTTCAAGCTGAGTTCAGACACATATAGTGTAAAGGTAATTTGATAATGCAGTGTGAGATGAGTAGGCTGATTTGAATGGAGTTGTTTTGAAGAAGGATGTGTGAATGGTCTTTATATTGATTTGGGGTTGAAATGAGGGGAGAGTTTTAACCTTAGTTTAGAAAAGAAAGGATCTGACAGCTTTGACCTTAGTAAATAGGGCTTTATATTGATTCCACGGCAGCTTCTGGCGCCGTTTTCTGACTTTTCCTCTCGATCTGATGGCGCGTCGTGGATGCCCCTCGATTCTGTCTCCTCCTCTCGATCTGATGGCGCGTCGTGGATGGAAAGCTTTCTTCTTCCACCCAAGGCAACAGCAATCGCCGCCAAGCTTCAGAGCTTCAAGCTCTATCTTTCTTCTCTGTCTCCTTAATCCTAAGAAAGCCCAATGTTCTGACTAGCTCGTGTGCATTTTTCAAGATCTGAGCTTGGACATAGACAGTGAATAAACTGCACTGTTATACCGGCGAATCTTTGACACAGAGCCCCATAATGGCATGACTCGTGGTGTGTCATTGTACACGATCTGTGCTGTAACCTTTCTTCATTCTTGCATACATCAAATGCACTTCTATGGTGTTTGCAACAGCTCACGGCCCCAATAGACAGGAATACACTTCAAAGATGGTCTAAAAACTTCTTCCTTAGAAAAGCGATGCCTCTTTGTAATAAACTTCGATCTCTTCTCCACGATTTCTTGAACTGTAGCACTTCCAAAAAAAACTTGGCAAAGCCTCAATACTCGAACCTCCTAATCTTGAAATGAGGAACAAAAAAAACATTGGATGACTTTGAGAGATGGAAATAATGAGAGAATGGAAGAAAGGAAGATTGAGAAAGTGCCCACACACTAGCCAACTAGCTCGGCCATGGCTCTGATACCATGTTGAGAAACACGGATCTAGAGTTAGTTAGCTATGGTGGATGCAAATCATAGAATCGATACATGATAGAGACAAGAGATTGTAACTCAAGTGAATTAGGTTCCAAGATAGATTAGCTTGGACTCATAAAGACAATCTTGAGTAACTCAAACTGATAGTACCATTACATTAAAATGAGTGTCAAGTACATGCTTATATAGCCTTTTTGGATAGTACCACTCTTCCTCTCTGTGCTTATGGGATTTTGGACATCTCTTCTGGAGCATACAACTTTTGTCATCTCTCTTATACAAAGCCTCTTCTAGGCATACATCATTTGATTTCTCAACAGGATTTAGGACAACTCCTCTTGGAGCATACATCATTTTTCTATTGCTCAACACCTCCCTCCCTCCCTCCCTCTCTCTTTGTGGAAGCAAGCAAGAAGCAACCATGAGCAAAAGACTAAGAAGCTTTGGCACACATACAATAATGAAACATTGTTATCTTTTCTAGCTTGTATACATGGATATATTTTGGGATATTGTGTCACTTTTTAGTTGGTCATTTGAATAGTTTTTTGGCTCTCAGGCTCCTACTCTCAGGACCACAATGTGCTTTTTAGAATTTCTATAGGACCTTTTTTGGTATTTTGAAAATTCATTTGCTATTTTTTGATGTTAGATTTCTTCCTTGCACTTCTTCTTTATTTCTCTTTTGTTGCTTCTCTTTCCTTTAGTCTTTAGCAATCACCAAGGGTTAGCATTACCCCCTAGACGAGTGCCAATCCCTACTTCTTCACTATTCTTTTATTGCTAGTCATTTTCTTTTAGTCTTTAATTGTGTTGCTCTACCAAGGGTTAACATTGCATAAGAAAATATTCAAGGTAATTTGGTCTCATTGATTCAAGATGGATGACTAGAGATAGATTCAGAACTTGGCAAAGCCTCATGATCTATTGAGCTGATGTCATTGTTGGCATGTACCTACAAAGGCTCACAAACTTCAAGTAGTACCCTTCTAAGCTCAAGTTTAATTGATGAAGGCTGTAAAATTTGCTCATTGTGATGGATTCAAAGGATGGGGGTAGGTATCATCCTTTCACCACTTCCTTGATTTTCTCCCACATTTAAGAAGCTTCAATGACTCTATTATATCAGCATCATTTTTTCCACCAAAGCTTAACTTTGCCAATGAGACAAAGCTGTGTAGTCATGGACTAATTTGCAATTGTGGTTTGAATCACATTGAAATAAACATCCATAACTTCAATCTAGGCTTCCACATCTTTCTCCATGTTGGATCTTTCTTTGCAAAAATTCCATGATGGTGTTTGCTTCAAAATGATTTCTTGGAGCTTCTTTTGGATGCTATCCATTCTCAAGCCTTGGCAATTTCAAGAATATCAAATCTTTCTCTCTTACACAACAAAATAGTAGCAAAATAATATGATATTTATTATGTCAAAAAAGAGGGATATTGAAGTACAATATGATTTCAAATCATGGACTTTGTGTAGTGGGATAAGTAAAAAAAAGTCTAAAATTTCTCCATTATTTCTAAAGCTATATGAGTTGTAGAAAATGAGAGAATCCCCTAAGGGATATATCTATTTCAAGTGTGTCTTCCATGCACTGCCTTATGGTTAAGTGGCTTGATTGTACACCCACAAATACAAGGTCACCATCTCCATGTTAATCATTATAATACCATTAGTTGTCTATCCTTCAAATAAGAATAAATTAACTAGCTTCAAACCTTTCATCCATTGAATTCTCCTAAGATCCACTCAAAGGTTTCCATTATGGTATGAATTAATTATGAATTTATGAGATATTCTCCATGGCATTCCTCGATACCATCCCTACAGAACTTGGGTACAGTATGAGTTTGAGAGATTTTCAAGAATCATCAAAATTTCACGAAAGTCAATATTTGAGAGCTGACAACAAATAGTCTTGTACACTATTGTGAATACCATAAATAGATTACAAGCATGATTGACATCCTGTAAGGTGATAGTACACCCATTATAAGAAGGTAAATATATTTTATTCATCATGAACATGCATAAGAGTTCAATAATGTATTTCATTGAGTCCTTTTATTACAAAAATAAGATGATTATCCTTATTTCTTGAGAATTGATAACTTGGGAGGTCAAGGTACTCAGAGAGTTTATAGTCATTAAACTTGGTTTGCAAAATGGGAGAAATCCTATTAGCTAAGATAACAATGGCATGCTAATCTTAATACTCATTAGAAATTTCCCATTTACATACTCTACTTTGTCTTTTCAAACATCATTATACTTATAAGGTTTGATCAACTTAAGTTCTTCAAGCCATTTCAATAAGTTAAGGTGAGTTTCCAAGCCTTTGAGAAGACTCACATCCAGTACAGACCCATCTATCTCCATGATGCACTCAACTATAGCTTCTCTAGAGACTAAGACACATCAAAATATGCATATTTTCTAGGATAGTCATAACATCCTCTTGAAATCATAACACAAGTCAATAAGGAGTCATGCATATCAATTTTGAAAATCAACCATATGTGATGCACTTTATACTTACCTATCAAAATAACCCATTTGTTAAACATAGCTACATATTGCAAAATCTTGCAAAACTATTAAGGTTCTCTTTATTAATATAATATGATATACACTGTTTATTGAGTCATTCTCAAGTTACAATGTATCACTTTATAAATTTTCTCTTTGTAGATTCAATCAAGATCTACATCATAAAATATTCATGATTTTTTGCAAGCATGACAAAAAACATATCGTTCGGGAACCTTTGGGTAACCCTTGTATCATCAACTTCCAAACATGGGCTTCTTTAGCACTGTAGACACTCTTTACCTTGGTATATCTTCAATACTTGTTGCTGATAAATCCACAATGTTTCAGGAATTGGTTCATTACCAATGTGAAGTAAATTTTCCTCACATGAAGTGTACAAGAAGTACATAACAATAGTTATCAAAAAAATAAGTTGATTTTCTTTTTTTAACAATGCGTGCCATGACATTTATTGAACCTTATTATAATGTTAATATTTTCATTGAATGGATTCTCCATAGCTCATATAAAAGTAGGAAGTTTTGGCCTATATTAATTCCCATGTGTAACTGTTATGTGGCAAAAAATTCCCCATAAATACAAAACATCTAGAGGAATGAATATTTTCTACATAATCTCAAATATGACTTCACAGTATGAGTAGTTTTAGCTTAGGGACACCTAATAAATCAAGGTTAAGATCTCTCAATCAAAAAATCTCCTCATTTATAATGTTTAATTTACTGTGCACACTACAAAATTAGTGCATGCCAATCTAATGAGTTCAATAACAAGTTCGGTTATCTTAATTATCTACTTTTGTTCATAAATTCTCTATAATTAAACCACTGCTCTAATACTATATGTAAGGTGCCTTCTCTAAAACCTAGAGGAGTCCTCTAGCAATTGACCAAAACTTGAGTTTGTGCATAACACTGCCTAATCTCCCCTCCAGCTTAGTTGGACATGGGAGTTCCAATTTTACTTCTTAAGGGAAGTTGGAATGATGACCTCTAACAATTGCCTAATGTCCACCTAAGAAGAGTCACTTTGCAACAAATCAAAGGTTAGAAAATTCCAACACCGCATTTGGTTCAAAGAGAGTGGATTTGTCTTTTAAACTTGCACGGATATAAGTACTAGCACTCTGGCCTCTTAAAATGGTGTTAAGCTAGTTTTATCCTATCAAATTAGAAGGCCATGTTCTAGTAGCTCTATCTAGTTGTCTAATTAAGCAAGGTATTCTACCACATTATTTGAATATATAAAAATAGCTTCCTTTTGTTAATCTATTACATAAGATTCATTATCATAGACTTTAAGCGTCTAATAAACACTTGAGAAAGCAACAATCCACAATTCATAAATCTTATACTAAACCATCACTCTTGTAAGAATGACAAAAAACTATCCCACCTAGGATGGGTTCTTCCAATTCCATAAGAATGGGACATATGTGATTGTACTCCTTCCATAGCCACAAGATTGCTCTTTCCACAATCACAATGAATTTATGAACACAAAGCTGTTCTAAGCTTTCTAGAGCCTCTAGAGTTCTCCTACACTATGGGATCACTTACTACTTAATCCTTTGTCTTATCAAATACTCAATGTTAAACAAAACAAAACACCTAGCTCCCTCACGAGTGTAGAATCCTCACCTTAAAAGGTAAGCTTTTTAGGGACCCCACAATGATGCATTGGTGTGGAGATCCCAATGGTTAGTACAACATTAACCTCTTTTCACTTGGCTATCACATGTCACAAATCGTATGGTGGGGGGACATGCTTGAGTTGCTGTGCCAAACACATACCATACACACAAGAGGAAGCTCACTTAAGAACATAAGAAGAGAGTTGGAGACTAAAATGTTTTCTTGTTGTTTTTTTTTTCTTCTTCCTCACACAGTACAATGTACACTAAGTATAGATATGATACAACATAAAGGAAAGTGGTCTACTAAGTCAAACAGTACATAACTAACTATAATAATCAACTGGCACTATAACTATACTAGAGCTATAGGTAGGTGCAACAAACTCCATATAATAATCTATAAGTAGTGACCATGTGTGGATCATAATGACCATTGATGTGTTGAGTGTAGACATGTAGACTCATTTAGCTAGGTGGTCCATCATTAATATCCATAGGTGTTAAGCTTGCCATCTCAACACTCCCCCTCGAGCTCCACTATATCTTTGCAAGTCCAAGTAAGCTTTGAAACTTTCAAAGCTTCTCTGCACCCAATGCCTTAGTGAAAATGTTAGCTATTTGATCTGGTGTGATGACATATACCAAGTCAATATCTCTTGCAAGTGCCTTCTCTCTCACAAAGTGGTAATGCATCTCAATGTGTTTTATCCTAGCATGGAACACTCACTTCCTAGCTAGTTGTATGCTGCTCATGTTATCATAGTGAATGACAATTGGTTCATCTCCCTACACATCCAAATCACCCAATAACTTTTGCAACCATTCCAGCTCACATGCTGCCATAGCAACACCTCTATACTTAGCCTTTGTACTCAATAAAGCAATTGTAGGTTTCTTTTTGCTGCTCTATGTAATTTTTGTGCTACCAAGGGAAAACATAAATTTGTTGGTAGATCTTTTGTAAGACATGCTACTAGTCCAATTTGCATGTGTGTATCCAAACACCTGTATATCCTTACTTGCCTTATAAAAAAGTCCATAATGCAAAGTGGACTTCATGTACCTCAATATACATCTGACTACATCTAAGTGAGGCTTTCTAGGCATCTTCATAAATTGACTAACAAGGCCAATAGGATAACTCAAGTATGGCCTTGTGATAGTCATGTAAATCAGACTCCCTACTATCCTCTTGAACATAGTAGGGTCTTCTCTCTCATCCCCAATATTAGCACTCAACTTAATATTTTGCTCCAATGATACTGAAAAGAGGCTTAGATGTTGTCATACCATACTTGGATAACATATCCAAGCTATACTACCTTTGGGATAGCCATATACCACCATCACATATGATCATCTCAATACCAAGAAAGTGCCTCAACTCACCCAATCTCTTCATGTCAAACTTCTTCTTCAAAAAGTTGTTAACTTCAGCAATCTCATTGTCATTATCACTTGTAATAATCAAGCCATTCACATAGATGACTATGATAACCAAGCTTGCATCTCCCTTTTTCACATAAAGTGAGAAATCAACATCAGAAATATAAAATCCAATGTTGACAATATACTCTCCCATCTTGTTAGACCATGCTCTAAATGTTTGCTTTAGCCCATAGAGCACTTTCTTTAACCTGCACACATATATGGGATACTCTAAATCCTCATAACCTCATGGCTACTCCATATGCACCTCTTCTTGCAATTCACCATGTAAGAAGGCATTCTTGAGATCCATTTGCTGCAAATTCCAACCTTTGGCTACTACCAAGGCAATCACACATCTAACAGTTGCCATCCTAACAATTGGACTGAATGTCTCTTCATAATCTATCCCATATGTTTGAGCATAGCCTCTTGCAACTAGCCTAGCCTTATACCTGCTAACCAAACCATCTACATTGTTTGTAAACCCACTTACACCCAATAGATTTCTTGCCCTTAGGCATTGATACCGAGTCCTAAGGCTTATTGGCTTCTAATGCAGCCATGTCCTCATCTATTGTTGCATCCCAATGAGCACGACCAATAACATCCTCAAAGCAAGTGGGTTCAACATCCTCAACAACCTTTACTATATAAGCGTAATTGTGAGCTACATAACCTTCAAAAATAAATCTTTTAATAGGGTATTTGACCATGTTAGATCTGCATACCACTAGGTCCGTTAATAGAGCCTTTATATTACCATGTGCTCTCTGTACACTTGGTGTCTTGATAGAAGTAATACGAAGTTCATCATCCAAACTCTTTGAACCATTAGAATCTCCATCAAATCCCACATGATAGTGGATGCATCATTACCATTTGACACTTTCTTCTTCCCTTTGTCTTTACTTGCAACACCTATAGATCCACTCAAAGATGTGGGACTACTCCTTAGTCTCCTAGACTAAGGGCTAACTATAGACATATGCTAGATGATGTTGTTGGTCTATTAAGGCTCTATGATTCTTGCTTTTCTTTCTGTACATAACTATCATGATCATGATCATGATCCAATACATCACCACTAGATGCATACTAACTACTCATGTCATTTAAAAAAAATAGTCCTTCTCACTCTCTGAACTCACATGTGACACTGTTATAACAATGATACCCTTTGTGCTCTAAAGAGTATCCAATATAAATATATTTTTCAGTCTTTGGATCAAGCTTCTTTTGTAGCTCATCTAATACATGAACATATACAATACAACCAAACACTTTCAAGTGTGACACATCCGACTTCTTGGCTGTAAAGCATTCCTCAAGGGTCATCCCATCATGAACTCTAGTCGTGGGAGTTTTGTTTATAATATAGATAGCAATATGAAAAGCTTCAGGCATATTCTTTTTAGCCATGAATGCCTATGTAACTTCTGTAATATGTCTATTTTTTCTTTCTGCAATCCTTCTTTGTTGTGGAGTACACCTACAAAGTAAATTGTCTCTTTATCCCATGAGACCTCAGGAAGGCACTAAACTCATTAAAGAGGCACTCTCCCCCTCTATCTGATCTCAAGCACTTAACTTTCAAGCATGTTTCTGTTTCAACCGATTGCAGCCTTGAAATTTTTGAAGTGCTCAAAGACATTACTCTTTTCCTTTATGAAATATACCCATGACTTCCTTGAACAATCATTAAAAAATGTAACAAAATATTTGTGATGACACCAAAAGAAGCACAAGAAAATCTATACATACACCATATTTTCATTTTTTGTAAAAAAGATAACAAGCACATTGTTACAATATCACTCAAATAATATCCCACATAAGGGGGAGGGGGACCACATCTATTAAAGTCAGTGGTATGCTTTCAAACAAGTGTTACATGCATGCATTTGTAAAGGGTAGGAATACTCAAAATTAAATGCCAAATGAGTTATAATATCAAATGTATCAAATTTTCAAAGAAATAATAAAATACGAAGGGGTGTACTTTTTGGGGAAACATGGGGTGGAGTGCATGAGTGGTTACGTGCCTCTTTCCCTTCCCTCTCTCTTCTCCAATCACATATTCTCCCTTGTGGTGGTGCAAAAAAATTTGTCCTCTCTCACTCTTTCCTCTATGCAAAAGTTTCTCTTTCCCTTTCCCCCTCCTTTCTCTCTTTCTTGTGAGTGATGGAAATGGTAATATCTAATGAGAATGATGAAGACAATGTTTCTATTTATCAATAAGAGAGAGAGATTTCAGGTTCTGTTGTGGTTTTGAGATTAATGGCACATCCATGTGCATAGATTTTGCATGCTTCTACCTTGGTTTCGTGTTCATTTTCTACCGTGGGAGGGCTGCCTTCATTTTGGTGCGCAGCAAGGGAATGAAGCTGATCTCAAGTCTTGATTGAGGCTATTCATGGTACATGCTCCTAAAGCGAGAAGGTTAGAAGGATGCATTTTTAAGAGGTTGCAATCTGGTAAAAAAGAAAATGATGGTGGAGAAAGAAGACATCATGGGAAGATTTGTTTTCTTCTCCTCCTTGGGTATATGTTTCATTTCATCTCAATCTGCAACATGTCCCTATTCCTCTTCCTTATCCTCACAAAAACAATCCAAGGAGGAATTGCAAGTACAGAGGATATGTGTTGCAAAAAGTGGTTAGAGAAAAAGAGAAGAAGAACCACAAGATCTGTGGTGGTGAGGTCTTTGTTTAGTATTGAGAATTCACGGTGGAGCAGTATCCATTTTTGGCGATCCAAAAAAAGAGGACAACAAGATCCCGTATCTGTGCTAGCACTTCTGGTTTCACAGAATTTTAGAGGAAAAAGGCCAGGTTTCTCCTTGTGGAGGAGAGGCCCTAGAGCATAATGGAAGAGAGAATAGGAAGAGAAACACAAAACTTAAGGATGGCTTCCATGAACGTATATACAATGAACATAGCAGTGGTATTTCCAATCTACCACATGTTGCCCCTCCTCGTGGAAAGTCTGGCATCCCTCTCGTACTACTAACACGAGTGCCCTACTACAGTATAGATAGGTTCTTAGTCTCCTCCTAAATCTAGGAAGTTAACAAGATCTAAGCAAAGAAATAAGAGGAAGAAGGAAGAAGAAGAAGAAGATGATGCAAACAACAAAGAAGACCTGCCTATATAATATATGAAAGTTAGACCCACCCCCATCCTAAATGCAAATGACATCCAGAATCCTTAGTTGCACTGAGAAGAAGAAAGGATGAAGTGCATCGTGTTTCTATGCAAGCTTTGAGAACAGGTGTTCACTCGCATGACATAGCCAGAGGTTCAATGTTGGATGCTTGACAAATGACTGCAATCCAACACCATGCACCCTCATTGTGAGGCATGTCTAGATCTCCGTCAAATGGCAGTGTGTGTCCACAAGCAATTTGTTGACATTGACAAAGAAGATGTCGAGAAGAAGACGAAGAGAAAGAAAGAGATGCTACGAAGGAGGGCTACTTCATCATCAACTTGCCCTTCTCCCAAAAGTCATAAGGCCTCTCCTTTTGTTAAACGAGTGCACATGCATCACACAAAAGCATCGTCTTTATCGCCTCAATCCAATAGTTGAAGAAGAAGTAGAAGAAGAATTGTTTCCCTAGCAATCACGCCCTACTCTTCCATTTTCCCAACCTTGCAAGTCACTACCCACCCCAGAAAGAAATTCTACCTCTTCGTCATTAGAAATATCCTCCTGTCACACATGGATACTAAGTTTGATTGTGTCATCTCCTATCCCAAATGCAATGAAGCTAGCATCAATAGCAGGAGAAGAAATGAGAGGAAAACCAGAATTTGACAAAGTAGAATAAAATAGATTGGTTATAGTGGTGCAACGGATAGCAGGAGTGCAAGCACCCAAGGAGTCAGCGAGAGGACATAGTCATTGAGACGAGTTCAGCCACCATGCTCAAGAGCATCAGGCTATGGAACCTCCTACAAGGAACAAATAAGAACAAGGATGATTTTCCCTGGCAGCTTTCTCTTCTCCACCGGCACCCCACTTTTGGGCCTCCCTATCCAACACACACAAACATATCTCATCGTATCTTCTTTTCCCTCAACCCTAATGAAGCACCAAATTTAATTTACTAAAACACCTTTAAAAAAAAAACAAATGCATGGTCCTATTCTATATTTCCTCGCAAATGAATATTTAAGCTCAAGCCCATTCAGACCCCTTAAAAGTACCTCCATGTCCTCTCATAGTCCCTTCATCCCCCTCCCTCAGCCTTAGCAATACCACACTATTTCTCTCCACCATGGCACCATCTTCATCCTCCTCTATGGCGGCCTTTTCCTTTCTCCTATGATACCCCCTCAGACCCATCATCTTATTGTGAAGGGTCTCATAGCTTAAATAAACCTAATGTCATCTAACAATAACCTTTAACCACACAAAAGTTAAAGCCTCACTCAAGTTACACAACCTAAGATAAATAACCTCTTGAAAGATGCGAAAAAAAAAACCATAAAGAGCAACCCTAAGGTTTAACAACTCTTAACATCTATCATTAGCATTTCTTTAAAAAAATATTTTTTTTTTGCAAAGGTAAATCTCCAATGGGGTTTTCTTCCTAGCTATCAATGATAATACACCCCTACATCCGAAGATACATAAAGATGTGGCTACAATCAAATGGTGTTCCCTCAAGTGCCTATGGAGCTACATGATGGGGTTTTATTTCTTTCTACATTGGGTGAAGAAGTTGTTTTTGTGATAATTGTGAAAGATAGAACCCTATCTTTTGAAGACTATACAAGTTTTCAGTGTGGGAGTGCAGTTGAGGCAAGAGTTCCCTTACTCTGGTGGTCATGGATTTTGAGTCCTATACCCTACCATGGCTAGGCCTTGTGATCGAAGTTGTTTTGCTAACAGTTTCATGAGTTTGTTGCGTTAGACAGTGGTTCTTCTTCAACAAGGTTTGTGAGGATGCTTCATGTTTCAGTGTGGGAGGAAATGATGACACCAAAATAAGCACAAAAATAGTGCACAACAAAATCTATACATACACCATATTTTCATTTTTTGTAAAAAAGATAACAAGCACAATGACACCAAAAGAAGCATAAAAACAAGGCACAAAAATGTCCATGCATATATCATAATTTCATCTTTTGTAAAGGGAATAATATTCATTGTTGCAAAAAGCACTAAAACACACCTTACACATGGGGGGGCCACATCCACATCCACATCCATCATTAATAAATGGTATACACAAAAGTGTACGTGCATGCATTACAAAAGGTTAGAAAGAATTGAAATGTAAAAGCTAAAGTCTTACAAATAAAAATGCATTTAAAAAAAATCTAAGAAATAATAAAAATATAAAGGGTTGTGTGTCTTTTGGGGAAAAGGTGGGGAGGAGTGCATGGTTGATTATGTGCCTCTTTCTCTCCTTTATTACAAGATACACACGTTTTCCTTTTGGGTGGTGCCAAAATTTCTCTCTCCTCTATGCAAAAGTTATCTTCTCTTTCTTTTTTCCCTTTCCCCTTTTCTCTAGTACAATGGAAGCTATGGACGATGAAGATTTATGGTTTCTTTTAAGTTTTGAGATCAATGGCAGACCCATACACATAGATTTTGTGCGCTTTCTTCTTGGTTTTGTAGTTATTTCTTTTCGTGGGAGGGTTGCTTTCAATTTGCTATCATGAAGAGATATGTTCTGTGTAGGCCCTCAAACATCTGTATGTATAACATCAAGCATGTTCTTGGTCACATCTCTATCATGCAAAAAAAATTGTCTTTCCTACTTACCAAATTGACATGCTTCATACACTTTATGAAATTTTGCAACTCTAAAAGTAAGCAACCCTGTAACCAATATCCTTTGGATTAGATGAATTTCAACCTTTGTACATTTGTATGTCTAATACGTTTATGCCATATTTCAATGTCTACAACCACTCCTTTTCCTTTAGTATACATAGTAGTATTCATAGCATGAATCATAATGTTGCTTGTCCCACAGTACCTCTGAGCACAAAATTGAGCGTATCTCCCAAACCGTAGGGCAAAATGGGGAGATTTTTAGTTCAGATCAAAGGGAACAATGCCCTCTTCAAATTGAGCTATGGGGTCCATGCTCACTCACACAAGAAGGCTTTGCTGTAATTGACTTTTGCGGGCTGACTGTGTGGAACTGGCTGTCTGCAACACCCTACAAGAACTCCTTCAATGAGCATACATTATCCCAATGCTGAGGTGCTTATTCTGAGACATCCTAGTTCTCAATTGTGGTTCTCAATGCTGCATAGAGCCATAAATCATTTGCATCAATAGTTCTCTTGCTGAGACCATTTCTTGGCTGCATACCCTTCCCATCACTGCATACATCCACCATACATTCCCAAGTGATACATCTCATTACCAATACATCTACAAGGTTGTGGAATGTAAATGATCGGGGCTCGGGCTATTCATTCAAGTGTACCTGCATTTGCAAGAAATTTTTGGGCTCCGGATCACCGGGAGGTGGGCAAAGTTCCCCTTGGGCTGGGTTGTGCACCCCTTCAGGGTCTTAATCGGGAGGGGGCTTCAGGGTTCCCTCTTTTACTCCTGACTCGCCTAGTCTATGTATACATGGTAGGGATTTTTAATTCAAGAAATCAGCATGCTATGCAATTTCAATTGAAGAGTTGGGCTTTTCATGAGATGCATGACCAATAAGGAAATGGGATAGGGGAAGGGGTTACCTATGCAATCAGTGACTCACTGATTGCATGACTTACCCTTCTTACAAATTTCTCTCTTATTGGTCAAGAATCAAGACAAGAGTACGGTTAAGGATTAGAGTACAATCTTGATCAATGGGGAAAGAAATTTAAAGAGCATTCAGGCATGCATGCATTTCAAGAGTGTGGAATGGGGTTGGGAATTAAATTGGCACTCTCAAGCTTCAAGAAGGCATGCAATTCTTCCATCTCTCTCATCAAGTCGTTGAGCTCAAAAATTGGATGTAAAAGAGAGAGCAAGAACCGATTGACATACCTTATTCAAGCTCGGGGAAGAGTTAATGGCTGCCCTCTCCAAGAAATTTGTGGTTGCCCTTCTTCTTGCAGCCCGTGGTCGTATGGAGCCTTCAATGTTCCGCGATGAAATGATGAAGAGTTACTGATGAAGGCCAAATTTTACCAGCAATAGCAACAACCATCCACAAGGGCTAGATACGGAGAGAGTGACCCAAATCCACACCATAGTATCAAGAGTGGAGCATATGACATAGAACAATTAGTAGACAAGCTCCAGCTTGGGGCAAAGTTCTATGTTGTAGGCCAATCTATTGGAGGCAATGCTGCATGAGGATGTATCAAATACATTCCACACACGCTATCTGGAGTGGGAATGATAGTCCTAGTCACAAATTGCTGGTGGTCCAGTGTGAGTCCTTAAGAGTTCAAGCAGGCAATGTCCATTGCTGCTGCAAGGGCCTAGAACACAGAAGCCACTGGGGCATTGGAATGTTTCACCACTGGGCATCCCGCAGTCCATCAGGATGGACAAAATGATGATTATGGCAGAGAAGGAACAGCTAGTAGGCAGAGTATAGGTTCAGGGTAAGGCATAAGGGCGTGCTCAAAAAGCACTCCTTTGTACCTGGGATGGCAGGGCGAAATAGCTCTAACAAAAAAGAGTATCTGAAAATCATCAAATCCTTTCTGTCTTGTCAGATGAAAATGGAGCCTAGAGCTGTGGACCTGGAGCCGAGCTGGGATGTCAACCCCAATGATGAAGATGCCCTCATGTGTGCTGTGTCACAACACCCTGTCAGTGTTGCGATCAATGCTGAGACCTCTGACTTTCAGCTGTATGTAGATCGTATATTTAGTTCATGCTCTGATGACCCCAATGACATTGATCATGTGGTCCTTGCTGTGGGTTATGGCACTGACAAGAATGGCAGGGACTACTGGATCATTAAGAACTCCTGGAGTGAGGAGTGGGGTTTGGTTCGATTTCATTCGAAGCCAGGAGGAACATGCTTGTGCTCAAGGCCATTGAGATTGAAGCTTGACTGTCATCAATAGGCACGCAAGATATTGTTATATCGGCATCACTATCCTTATGCTTCTGCACAAAGTCCATGTAATCCATCCGATACAGATGATCACAAGAAAGAATGAGAACATGTTCAATGTCTGCATTTTATTTGCATCCTCAAAGAGCCATGTGAACTGCCGCAGAGCATCAGGAGTACCCTGAAACCAATGAAACTGGAAGGGAGTTCTTCAGTGTCCAGAAAAGAACCTGCATCTCAGCAAGTCTGGGGAGGGGCACACAATGCACGATGTAGATGAAAAGAAGCAGGTTGATGTCAAGGCTGTATAGCTTCCAAAAGCAGTCACAACACCCCCTAGTGAATTGAATGTTTCATGGGCCCTGGCGCCTAAATGGCAAGAAGAGTTTGAGTTGAGCAGTAATGGGGAGAAAACCCCAGAGTCTGCACCGTGTACCACCAAGCTGGATTCTGAAAGTGTCTCCAATATGGATAAGAGCTTTTTGATGTGGAGAAATTTTTGAAGCGCCGCCTGCAGACTTTGGTTTTCAAGTCAAGAATGGCAAAGTCAATCCACCATGCTTGTGTTCAGTCTTACAATCGAATCTGGAAATATTGCAATTGCTCTTGCTTCTGGGTGCTATTCTTGAGCATGTGAAAAATTTGGAGGAGTCAGGTCACCTTCATCTTGGATATGCTATAGCTCTGATCCCTGGGCTCAGAGATATAACAGAGGTATAACAAATCATCTAGCTGAAGAGGTATAACAGATCGTCTAGTTGAAGAACGTGGTGATGGGTGCAGATCATCTAGCTGAAGAACGTGCTCAGAGGTATAACAGATCGTCTAGTTGAAGAACATGGTGATGGGTGCAGACCACCATCACAACCACAGCCATCACTCACTATGTCAAGCATATGCTATGCTGCATCCTCGCTGACATCCACACTTGTGGGTCATTCAGCCTGCCCATTGCCACTTACTCCTGACCCTTCGCCTTGTTCTTCACCCCCACTTTCCCTAATTCACAGCCCAATACCATAGCACTTTGGTCTTCTGTGCCTCCTCATTGATGCCACCTTGATCGCTTGCGGTCGGTGCCCACCATAACCATCCCATCTTATGAAGAGGTGTCGTGCATTGCTATGTCACCTCTTGCAATGACAGATTTTTCATCACCAAGGACCATGGCAGAGCTTTTATCAGCATTCAGTGTCTGCAGATGAAATCCTTAAACAACTCTAGGGAGGCAGCAGCTTTCAATCAGTTGGGAGCTCAGGGGCCCTTGTGGGCAACAGGGCTTGCTGCACAATAGCAACAGATTCGCAGTGCACCTGTGACACCCGTCTAGATATGCATCCCAACAGGTGATGGGAGCACAACAGATTGCTGCAGAACCCTTGTCTGCACCCCTTGAAGCACGAGTGGAGTCAGGTCGTGATCTCCAGATGCGGTCAAACCTCCAGTGAGCTCCCCAAGAAAGGTTGCCATCTCTGGTACTCCCTGATTCCCGTGGTCTTTCAATGTTGTACCTGTCTTGATCTACCTGTGCACCTGAGTAACTGGGGTTCCTGAACTAAAAAGAAACTAAAACTAGAGGGAGGAGAGAAAGAAGAAGGGACCAAATACCTAAGCTCTGATACCAACTGTAATGAAAGAGACCTAACTGACCTAACTAAGGGAGAGAGGAGAGATAAGGACTGCAGGAGAAGAAGAAGAGGAGAGAGAAAGACATGGAGAAGAGAGAGAAAGAGAGGAAAGGGAAGAAGAAGAAGAAGCCATGAAAGCTTGTGAAGGTGAGGAGAAAGATTTGTATTTCTCAAAAATGGTACCCTAATCAGGTCCTTGTACACCTTAAATACCCCATCAGTGTAACCGGGTATTCGCATGCACTAACGCCGTGCAAGACCCTCTACTCCCCATTCTTTACAACTCCTGCAAGTGTAAGAAATGCGCCACAAAAGGTAAAAGAGAGTGGTTGAGTCATTTGGTGTACTAGATATTTCTACATATTGTTCATATGTAGATGTGAGTTTGATAAATTGTATCAGAGTATGGATAAGGAGTTTGGTATTCTAGTTATTTGAACACCTAGTCTAAGAAAAATCAAGGTTGATTCAAAGGAATCATAGAATGCTCCACAAGTATACAAGTCAACAAGGATAAGGTATCTTGTAAAAAGGTTGACATATGATGGTTATGTTGCTTACCATTATGTATATTGGTGAAGACTATAAAATTGGTTTATCCCACTTATTTTAAGAAAGCTATTGGTCAGTGCATTGAGAGAAAACCATGGATGAAGAAATGGCTACACTATATATAAATCAAACTTGGGATTTGGCGCCACTACCTAAGGGTAAGGCAGTTATAGGCTACAAGTGGATTTACAAAGTAAAACATAATGAAAATGGAAGTGTGAGCATATATAAAGCAAGACTAGTTGCAAAAGGTTATGCACAAACTTATGGTAGTGATATTTATTCCAATGGAAAATATGATAGAGCGACAAGAGTTATCATTGTAGTGGCTACAACAAAAGGTTGGGTATTGCATCAAATGGATATAAAGAATGCATTCTTACATGGTGAGTTTCAAGAAAAAAGTATGCATAGAGAAACCATAGGGTTATGAAAGCATGTTTCACCCCGATTATGTGTGTTCACACATGTGGACATTGATGATGGACCGCCTAGTTAGATGGGTCTACATGGCTATACTTAAAACATTGGTAGTCATTATGATTATCACATGGCCATTGAATTATCACTTATTATATTTAGTTTTTTGGACCCACTTACAACTGGCATAGTTGTAGCGCTAGTCAATTAATATAGTTAGTTATACATTGTTTGACTTAGTAGGCCATTATCATTTATGTTGTATCTTATCTATACTTTTTGTACATTGTATTGTGTGTGAAAGAAGAAGATGAAACCAGTAAGAGAACTTTTTGGCCTCCATCTCACTTCTTGTATTTTTGAGTGAGCTTCCACTTGTGTGTATAGTGTATGTTTGGCACAATAGCTCAAGCAAATCCCCCCACCACATGATTTTTGACAATGTATCATAGTGATGCCACTAAAAGGGGTTTCTTTTTAAGGCTAAAGTGAAGCAAAAGAAGCAATGATTTGAGAAAGCAAGCAATGAGTAAGAATTTCTCCCATTTTTCCACTCTTTCTCTTAGATAGAGCATATGGAGGCACCAAACGTAGGACAGAAGAGCAAAAATCTCAAATTTCTATGAGATTTAGTGTGTACACATAGCACTATATATTCTACAAATAAGTCCTTTAGAGATTTCCCACTGCTTTTTTGGCCATCTAAGGCCGTTTTGGATCTCGTTTTAGATCTACAATGTTGCAAACATCAATTTCATAGTATATTGTGATTTCGATTGTGTTGACTGAAAGTGGGTGCACATATTATAAATTTTAAATTTTTAAGTTCAAGGTATTTGTGAAGAAGTAAACACAAGTTTTATTTACAAATAGATTGCAAATTACATATATTATTGAGTAGTAAGTGAAAAATACTGCTTAGTGTATTACTATACACTTGTTGTGAAAGGTTACAAAAGACTTGTTTACCATTTTGTATTAATTTTGTGATAATGTCAAAGAATAGTAGAAACCCCATCATTGAGAAGTTGGACAAGAATAACTATCCATCATGGAAGTTTCGTATGATAAACTTCCTTATTGGAAAGGGCCTCTTTGAATTTGTTTCGGATTAAGAAAAGGAGCCAGAGCTAAGTGACCCTATGATTGTAAATGAACTAAAGACATGGAAAGAATGGAATGCAAAAAATAAAAAGGTGAAGTATTGGCTATCTAAAGTCATCGATAATACTATGTTGGGGCATATCAAAAATGGAAAAACTTCACATACTGCTTGAATAATATTTGAGAATATGTTTTTAATAAACACAAAGATATGGAAGATTCAACTCAAGCAAGAGTTAAATACCTTGAAGAAAGGAAAGATGTCTGTAAATGAGTATCTTTTGAAGATGAGAAGTGTTGCATATGCCTTAGTAACTATTGATGTAGTGCCTCATGATGATGATTTGGTTTCATCTACCTCAGGTGGTCTTCATAATGAGAAGGCCTAGAAATCATTTGTCACTTATGTATATATATAGAAGCCGTTTCTAGTTTTTGATGAGTTGGTTTCTCTCATGATCTTTGAAGTGATCGAGATATAGGATGGATCATCAGAAAGAAGTAGTGAACATGTCCATGCATTTTACTCAAGTTTAAGAAGGGGACATAGTAGATCCTCTTCAAGAGACCATGGTATGAGATGTGTTGGTGATAACTAGCAAAGCAGATTGAATAAATAGTTTGGTGAAATGTAGGTTTTACGAGGCCTAGAAACTTTAGAGACAGAGGAAGAGGTGGATGGCAAAGCGTAGGTTTTGGAAATTTTGGTATTTTTTATCATTATTATGAAAAAGAAGTTCATATTATAGCCCATTGTTATACTAAGAAGGATAATATCCATAGTGATAAATTGTAGCAAGAAAACTATGTATTGTCTTCATGACAAAATGAAGGAAAAAATGAGCATATATTTGCTATACAACATATGATGAATGTTGTTAGAGAAAAGAAGATACATGATGATATATGGTTGATTGATTTAGGTATATCTAATCATATGACCAATCATGTTGAATGATTCGAAGAAATGAAAGATTTAAAAAATTCAAGCTTTATGCAAATAGATGATGATCCATGCCACCCAATTTCACATATTGAAAAAGTTTCCTTGTTCTTACATGATGGCCAGTGGACAAAGAGTCTATCAGATATATTACATATACCATCCATCACAAAGAATTTAGTCTCTGATGGTCAAATGGTACAGCAAGGGTTGTAAGTTCACTTTAATGCAAAAGGCTGCTTTGTGATTTTGATGATAAGTTCAGGTTGGTCGCAAAAGGAAGTAGAGTTGGTTGCATATTCACTTTAAATGTAGAAATTCTTGCTATGAATGTTGTTATGTATGCTAAAGGAAAAGGAGTGGTTTACAAATATTAAAAGATGGCACAAACCTATTAGACATGCAAATGTTCAAAGACTGAAATTAATGCAGTCCAAAGGGTTGGTTATAGGATTGTCTGCTTTTAGAGTTGTAGAACTTCATAAAGTATGTGGAGTATATCAATTTTGTAAGCATGCAAGATAACATTTTTTGCATGATCGAGATGTGAGTAGAGATATACTTGATGTCATACATATAAATGTTTGGGAGCCTACATAGAACATATCTCTTAGTGACAACAAATATTTTGATACATTAATTGATGATCATTCAAAAAACTTTGTGGGTATATTTCATGAAGGAAAAGAGTGGTGTAGTTGAGCACTTCACAATTTTTAAGGTTATTGTTGAAACAAAAACAGGCTTGAAAGTTGTGTTTGAGATCAAATGTAGGGAGAAGAGTATCTCTCTAATGAGTTTAATGACTTCTTGAGGTCTCATGAGATAAAGGGATAGTTTATTTGCATGTATACCCATAACAAAATGGGGTTGTAGAAAGAAAAAATAAGCATATGGTAAAAGTTGTACGACTATTGATGGCTAAAAAGAATATGCCAAAATATTTTTGGTCCGAAGGTGTTCATACTACTATCTATATTATGAATAGAGCTCCCACAATTATGGTTCATGGAATGACCCCCAAAGAATGCTTTACAAGCAAGAAGCCTAATGTGTCAAACTTGAAAGTGTTTGGTTGTATTGCATATGTTCATGTGTCAAATGAGCTATAAAAGAAGCTTTATCCAAAGATTGAAACATGTATTTTCATTGGATGCTCTTTAGAATAGAAAGAGTATCGCTATTATAACCCTATTAAAAGTGAGTTCAGAGTGACCAAGGTTGTTATTTCTTATTAGATGAGCAGTTGGTATGCATCTAGTAGTGATGCATTGGTTAATGATGATGATAATGATAGTTATGTGCAAAAATAAAAGCAAGAATCATGGAGCCTTAATTGACTAGAAACATTGTCTAGTACTATATCCACATATATTGCAAGACTAAGGAGTAATCCCACATCTTTAGGTGCATCTACTACTATTATAGGTAAAGAAAAAGAGAATAAGAAAGTGTCATATGTTAATGATAAACCTACTAGTCATTTGGGGTCTGATGGAGATTCTAGTGATTTAGAGAGTTTAGCTAATGAGCTTGGTATTCCTTCAGTTAAAATACAAGGTGTATAGAGAGCATGTGGTAATGTAAAGGCTCCACTAAGTGATCGAGTGTTACATAGGTCTAATAGGGTCAAATACCCTATTAAAAGATTTGGTTTTGAAAGTTATGAAACTCATTATTATGCTTATATGGTAAATATGGTTGAGGATGTTGAGGCCACTTGCTTTGAGGATGCTATTGGACATGCTTATTAGGATGTAGCAATGGATAAGTAGATGGTTGCATTAGAAACCAATAAGACTTGGGATCTAGAACCATTGCCGCTGAAGGGCAAGAAAGCTATTGGCTATAAGTGGGTCTACAAAATTAAGTATAATGTAGATGGTTCTATTAGCAGGTAAGGCTAGGTTAGTTGCAAAAGACTATACTCAAGCATATGGCATAGATTACGAAGAGGCATTCAATCCAGTTGCTATGGTGGCAGCTGTTACATGTGTGATTGCTTTGACAGTAGCCAAAGATTAAATTTTGTAACAAATGAATGCAAAGAATGACTTCTTGCATGGTTAATTGTAAAAAGAGGTGTACATGGACCAACTAGCAGGTTATGAGGATTTAGAGCATCCCACATATGGGTTAAAGAAGGCACTCTATGGGCTAAAGCAAGCACCTAGAGCATGATCTAATAGGATTGGAGAGTTTCTCATCAAGATTGGATTTCATGTTTCAGATTTTGATCAGTCACTTTATGTAAGAAAGGGAGATGCAGGTTTGATCATCATAGTCATCTACGTGGATGACTTGATAATTACAGGTGACAGTGACAATGAGATTGGTGAAGTCAAGGACTTTTTGAAGAAGAATTTTTAGATGAAGGATTTGGATGAGCTAAGAAACTTTCTTGTTATTGAGGTGATCAGATGTGATGATGGTATATGGTTTTTTCAAAGGCACTATGGCTTGGATATATTATCCAAGTATGGTATGATAGCATGTAAGCCGCTTCCACTGTCATTGGAGAAAAATGTAAAGTTGAGTGATGATGTTGGGGATGAGATCGAAGACCATGCTATGTTTATGAGGATAGTAGGGACTCTAATGTACATGACTATCGCAAGGCCAGATTTGAGTTATGTTATTGGCCTTGTCAATTAGTTTATGCATATTCTTAGAAAGCCTCATATGGATGCAATTAGATGCATATTGAGATATGCAAAGTCCATTTTTTCATTATGGACTTCTTTAGGAGATAGGTAAAGGATATAGAGGTGTTTCGATACGTAGATGTAGATTGAGCTGGTATTGATAGAAGATCTACCAATTGATCCATGTTTTCCCTTAGTAGTGTAGCAATTATGTGGAGCAGCAAAAGCAACCTAGAATTGCTTTAAAGAGTATGGAGGCTAAGTATAGAGGTGCTACTATAATAGCATGAGAGGTGGTATGGCTATAAAGTTATTTGTGATTTAGATGTGCAAGGAGATGGTCTAGTATTCATTCACTATGACAACATGAGCAGTATATAGTTAGCTAGGAACCCAGTGTTCCATGCTAAGAGAAAACACATTCAAGTGTATTACCACTTTGTGAGAGAGAAGGTACTTGCATGTGATATTGACTTGGCACATAGGATTAGATAGATGATATTTTCACAAAGACGTTGGGTGCAGAGAAGCTTTGGAAATTTTAAAGCTTACTTGGAGTTATAGAGATACATTTGAGCTTGAAGGAGAGTGTTGAGATGGAAAGTTCAATACATGCGAACATTGATGATGGACTGCCTGATTAGATGGATCCACACATCTATACTTAGCATGTCAGTGGTCATTATGATCATCACATGATCACTGACATATCACTTCATATATTTAGTTTTTTCCAACTTCCTACAGTTGGCATAGTTATAGCATCAATCGAATAGTATAGCCAATTATGCACTATTTAACTTAGTAGCCTATTATCCTTTATCTTATATATATATAGTGTATATTGTATTGTGTGTGAAAGAAGAAGAAACTAACAAGAAAACATTTTGGCCTCTATCTCTTTTCTTGTGTTTTTGAGTAAGATTCCTCTTGTGTAGATAGTTTGTGTTTGGTAGAACAACTCAAGCAAGTCTCCCCACCATGCGATTCTTGACAAAGAAGTAGAGCATGTGAAGAGTCTTCTCAAGAAAAAATTTAACATGAAAGATTTGGGAGAACTAAAGTACTTTCTTGGCATTGAGATGATAAAAACGTCTAAGGGGATATGGCTATCACAAAGGATTATATCTAGAATATATTGCTAAATTATGGTATGGTTGATTGCAAGCCAATCTCAGCACCATTGGATCAAAATGTTAAGCTAAGTGCTGATGTGGGTGAGATATTGGAGGATCCCACAATGTACAAGATGATGGTGGAAAGTTTGATCTTCACCAATATCACTAGCCCAGATTGTAACTACACAATTTGCTTGGAGACTCAATTTATGCAAGTACCTCATAAGCCGCATCTGAATAGTGTGAGATACATGTATCTTGTGGTACCTTGAGGCCACATTGGATTATGGTATCTTTTTATGAGACTAACTCAATGGTGCAATTATTTGGTTATATTGATGTAGTTTGGGTAGACAATATGTATGATAGGAAGTTCACCACTAGCTATGTCTTTCCCTTTGGAAGTGGGGTTGTAACTTGGATTGATAAAAATTAGCCTACTATTGCATTGTCGAGTACAAAGACACAGTATAGGGGTGCTGCTATGATAGCATGTCAGGTAGCTTGGATACAAAAGCTACTTCATGATTTGGGGATATAGGTAGACAAGAGAGTTATCATTTATTGTGATAACATGAGCAGCACACAGTTGGCAAGGAACTGAAGGTACATCCATGCATTAAACACATTGAGGTTTGTTAACATTTTATTAGAGAGTGCACCTTGGAAAAATATATCGATCTCATATATGTGAGTGCAAAGGAGCAAGTTGTAGATATTTTCAACAAGGCCCTAGGAGTAAAAAAGCTTCGATGATTTTGAATCTTACTTGGAGTATAGGTCATGGACTTGAGATTGAGGGAAAGTGCTAAGGTATCAAGCTCAACATGAGCTGACACTCATGTACTTGGATGACGTTTTCTACATTCATATCATTGTTGTGGTTATTACCTACATTATTATATCATTTCCATGATACTTTACAACTGGACATCAATTAGTACATGTACTCAAGTTGTGAGATATCTATCTAGTCATCTTTCTAGTTGGCATGTTTACAGTATGGACCACTTGTATATTATATATGTTGTACTCTCTCTTTATTATTGGTAGACTGTTATAGTGGAGAAGAAGAAGAAGAGGAAAGACTAAGGTTTCATCTTCATATCTTATATGCATTCTTTGTGTGGTGTGTGTCTTGCAAGAGCTCAAGCTTCCTCTCTCTCCCCCTGTCTTTTTAGAAGGGGATATAGGACTAAAGTGGGAATAGGTGACAAGACTATTTTGGCGTTGTTAAATAGTCCCATGTCTACTAATTGGTGTGGGAGAAGAAGGGGGCATTTTCAACCTATTAGATACCCCCCATGTGCACCCACATGCAACTCCATGACTCAAACAAGGAGAACATGGTGTAGCATGACATGGAGAGGTGTTTCTTATGATGATTGCTCATGTAGTGTAGATCACTATGTTGGTAGCCCAAATAGCTAGTCATGTAAACAACCAAGTGGCCTACCTTTTTGGTGTCCATGCCATCCTTTTCCCCACAACCACAAGGTTGGAGCAAGTCAATGCATTGATATGTAAGCTAGCTAAACATGTAGTCCATTTGACAAGGAGACGAGATGATTGTATTAATGACTTCAATGGAAACTCGAGAAGATGAGCAAAGGCTAGTTAATCCCTTGGTCTATATTAGTAACCTTTGCATTAACTTTTGTAGTTTAACTAACTATTGGAGCTAAAATATTTAACTAATCTACAAAATCCAAGCACTCACCGTGGCTAGCTTGTCAATATATTTAACTAATTTGATTTATTACTAACCTACTAACCTTAGTTTAATATAGCTAACATTAAGTGAGATACTAGCTACTAACTATCTACCTAAATAGTAGCTCTATAACAAGATTACTGACCCTTTAACATTACAACTAATTATTTTCTAATAATCTTACAACAAATCCTAGATTCTAATCCTTTAATTAAACTAACTTGTATAGCTAGGTTGTTATTTATTTATAACTAACTTATCATACAACTAATTTTTCTAATTATAATTTTACTAGTCTCAAGTACTAACTTTAGCTAACATTAGTTAGCTCCATTACTAACCTATCTAATTAACTATCTTAATTGTGATAAAACTTACAATAACACTAGCCTTGCATGTCATTATCATGAGTTGATATGCCTTACACATTTAGGATGAGTAGTCCACTAATTTCTTGGATTTTTCTAGCCTTGAGAACCATAAATGATATGTAGGAAAAATGGGCTAGGGGGTTGAGAATAGAGCCAAGAAATCAAAACCACTAGACACGTCCAACTTGAGGGCCCTTGGATGCAATGCTTGTGCCAACTCTTATACTAGAGTGGAGGCTTTGCTCTCTTTTCTCTTTCTTATTTCTAATTTTTTAAAAGAAACTTAAAATAGTCCTTCTAGTTATCTTCTAATCAAAGAATGCTTGGTCTCAAAGAGTGTCCCATGTGAGCTTTTCTCATGACTTAACTCTTCGTGACTAGTCTAGTTACTAGTGGAGCAAGTGGGCAAGAATGAGTGGTTACAATTTATGAAATGATTCTCATTCATGGCCTCCAACTTGTTAAGGCAATATGCTCATCATGTGGTGACATGAAGAATTAGCTTGAACATTGTTATGCTCATCATGTGGTGACATGAAGAATTAGCCTGAACATTGTGTACTTTTCAATTCTTGTATCCACATCAAAACATAGGGGGTGGAGAGTCTCTTTTTTAAGTGCCAACCACTAGTTGAGTGGGATGATGAGAAATTGCAAATAGTTGTAAGTGATGATTACGATAGAGAGTCAATAAACTTTCTAAAGAAGATTTTGAACAAGGGAACCTAGTCCCACTCCTAAAACTTGAGAACCTAGTCCCACTCCTAAAACTTGATGATTAAGATAGAGAGTCAATAAACTTTCTGATGAAGATTTTGAACTTGAGATTATCTTCCATCCATAGTGTATTAACATTGAAGATTGGAGGGTAATCAAGCTTGTTGTGTTTCTCTAATTCATCGCAATCCACTTTATGCCTTTAAGATAGGAAATATAAGTGGGATTCCATCTTTATAATGTAATGACACTCAATACAAGGGATTAGGGGAATATTAATGAAAAATAAAAATGAAAATATGCACAAGTTTGTTTTGAAATGCCACACCCCGCCAATGGAATATACACTGGCAAAACCTTTAGTCTTTACTATCACTTATAACATTACACATATGGGCACTCGTATTGATGTGTATACCAACACAAATAATGGTGTGCACATATTTTCAACAAGTATAGGGACTCATTTCGATGGATATACCTGTGAATGTAGAGAACAAAAAATAAAAGGGATTTGGATTAAATTTGCAAAATGGGTTTTTAATTATAACTTGAAAAAGGGGTTATTTTATTTCCATTTTATTAGCTTATAGCATGTATAGAAAGGGTATTTTCTAATATCCTTTGAACACACATGATATAGAGGGTTTACATATAGTGGCCCCTTGAGCTAAATTCCCAAGATCCTCCTCCTTGCTCAAGGATATTATCAAAGCTACATGTATCTCTGGTTTCCTATAAGTAAACCATGCCAAACTACATCATTAAGAACCATTGCCTTGCCCTGAGAAAATCTACACACACACTCATACTCGAAAACCACAACAACAATAGCCCCGTACCACTGCTATGACTCAAGAAAAGTTGTAGGCAAACCCTGCCAAACCCACCTCATCATCAAGGCCATAGAGCCCATTGCACGAGACCATGCCTAAACCAACCACCATCATTGATACCCCAAAAGGACACTAGGCCCACCATAGTTTCATCCACATAAGCAAACTATGGAGCTAAATTCCCTTAGTCTATCATGAGACATCCATAACAAAAGATACTGTGAGCTTAGCCAAAAATTGAATACCTCATGACAAACCAACTACTCTAGCCACCATACACAAACTTTATGCATCTTTTTTTAGCGTTAGCGATCACAAGAAACTTTCCCTTGGCCATTTAAAGAAGAGTCATTGTAGCCATTACATCTATGAAATGGAAGAAGAAGTAGCCTAGCAAATCTAGCACATATCGATTGAATGTTTCTTAAAACTAGACTCGACCTTTGGTATGTTTACAAAGCTCTTCACTCTATTATAGATCTAAGTCTATCTAATGCTAACATGACCATGCTTGTAGCCTAGTGGTGCCCCCAATGAAAGAGCACAAGCACCTATTCTATAGGAGCATTCCTATCCAAAAGCAGCTATCTTATGAACTTCCCAAACACCACTACAAGCATGTCATATTCTTTGCATCAATGTACTCACTACAAGGCTTTAGGATCCATTCAAGATAGAAGAACTTAAATGTCAATGTACCTCATCCAATCACTTTGCATAGAATTGGTACCAATAGTACCTCAAAATAGCCACTAAAGGGAGCTTCCTTTTCACTTTGGTAAAGCAACATTGTATAGTCAGATTGCTCAGTAGTAACCCAACCTGTTATGATTCAATATCCTTACGACCCATCCTTGAAGCTCGCAACCTTGATACACACCTAAAGAGTTTCTCCATCACCTAGCTAGATAAGATTCTAATAGAAGAAGAGCTTCACATTCCAATTACTTCCATGGAGCCTCATCTCTTAGGGATCTCATATCCTACTTATGTGTCCATATGGTTCAACCAACCAACTTGGATGCCTTCGTCGAGCTTGCATATCAAGTCTACATGAGGCTTTTAGAGGAAGCACCTCAATATAGAGTAAGGTACACAATACCTATTTTAGACAAAGCTAGGAGGAAATGGAGAAATTAAATATTAAATCTTTAAAGGCGTTTTGTACCACATCATTGACTACATGATCAAAACAAGAAAAATCCATGGTATTGTACTTATCATCAAGCTTAAATCATTGGTGGTATTATAATCAATATTATACAAAGTCTTATTAATGCCCATCTAAGTGACATGTTGTATAAGTCAATGAATTGAATCATTATCAAGATGTTTCTCTCCTAGCTTACAAGTTCCAAGTCAATAGTAGTGCAGCAAGCAAGTGACAACAAGTGAAAATACGAGTCATAGAGACCAAGTAAAACTTGAGCAATTGACATCTTCAACTCATATTTATAAGTGCAAGTCATAGAAGATTGGGCTAAGAAACCAAATGGAACAACAAGAATAACTCAAGTAGAAAAATGCACAACAAGATTTCAAGGAGGTTGAACTTAAAATATCTCCATGTAACACATAAGTCAATAAGGAGCTGTTTTAGATTTGTATGTTTATGAAAAATGTAAATGACCAAATTATAAAATTTTGTAAAAACATGTAAGTTTTTTAAGAGAAAGGGTTATCACACACACACACACACACACATTTAAGCTTCATCTTTGAGACCTCTAAGCTTGGCCATGTGCTCATTTGAGCTCTCTAAGGTTGCTGAACCCTCTCCATAAGGCTATGTTTGGCCATGTGCTCAAGCTCAAGCTTTGAGGATGGACATGGCCATGTGTTTAAGATTATTTGAGCTTTGTCCTCAAGAGCTTTGAGGATGGACATGGCCATGTGTTTAAGATTATTTGAGCTTTGTCCTCAAGGTTGAGTTTGGCCCTATGGGTCAGATAGTTTCAACTCTCTCTTTGAATTCTCTTTGAGGTAGAGCTTGGCCATGTGCTCAAGCTCACTTCAATTGTCTCTTTGAGATCTTTAAGCTTGGCCATGTGGTCTCTATTTGAGCTCTCTCTTTGAGATCTCAAACTCATTAGAGCTCTCATATTGAGATTGCTAAGCTTGGCTACATGCTCACGATCATTTGAGCTCACTTCTCAACATTAGGCTTAGCCATGTTGTTAAGCTTTGAGCTCAACCATAAGCTTAAGCTCAACCATGTGCTCTCAACTTGGCTATGTGCTCAAGCTCAAGCTATAAGAATGGACATGGCCATGTGCTCAAGCTCCAAGCTTGGCTATGTGCTTATGGTCATTTGAGCCCTCCCCTTAAGATTGAGCATGGTCCTATGGGCAAGATAGTTTCAAGTCTCTCTTTAAGAACTCTCTGAAGGTAGAGCTTGTCCATGTGCTAAAGCTAACTTAAACTCTCTTTGAGATCTCAAGCTCAATTGATCTCTTTTATTGAGATCTTGAAACTTGGCCATGTGCTCAACCTCAATTGCACTCTCTCGTTAACATTGGGCTTGGCCACATTCTCAAGATTTGATATTGGCCATGCAAGCAAGCTCTAAGCCTAGCCATATCCTCAAGCTTAAGCTTTGCGGATGGGCATGCCATGTGCTCAAGATTTGACCTTGGCCATGTGCTCAAGCTCATTTGAGCTCTCTCCTCAAAGTTGGGTTTGGCCCTATGGGCAAGATAGTTTCAGCTCTTTCTTTTTTATTTCTTTAAGGCTTAGCTTGGCCATGTGCTCATTGAAGCTTACTTGAACTCTCTCTTTGGAATCTTGAAGCTTTGCCATATATAGAAACTCCTTTAAGCTCTCTCTTGAGATCTCTAAACTTTAACATGTACTCTCTGTTTGAGCTCTCTCTCAAGTTCTGTTTCATTTGAGTTCTATCATTGAGATCTCAAGCTCAATTGAACTCTCACTTTCACATCTCTAAGCTTAGGCCATGTGCTCAATATCATTTGAGCTCTCTCCTTAATGTTGTGCTTAGCCATGCTCAAGCTCTAAGCTTGTCCATGTGCTCTCACCTTAAGCTCAAAAGGGCATGGCCATGTGCTCAAGCTCATTTGAGCCCTCTCCTTAAGTTGAGCTTGGCTCTATGGGCAAGATAGTTTCAAGTATATCTATGAGAACTCTATGGGAAGAGCTTGATATGTTCTCAAGCCCATTTGTGCTCTCTCCTTTAGGTTAGGCTTGGTCATGTGCTTAAGATCTAAGCTTGGTGATTTGCTCGAGCTCAAGCTCTAAGGATGGATAATGGCCATGTGCTCAAGCTTTGAGATTTGCCATGTGCTCAAGCTTGGAGATTTGCCATGTGCTCAAGCTCATTTGAGCTCTCTTCTTGGCTCTATGGGCAAGATAGTTTCAACTCTCTCTTTGAGATCACTTTGAGGCAAAGCTTAGAAATGTTCTCAAGCTCATTTGAGCTCTCTGTTTGAGATCTCTAAGCTTGATCATGTGCTCTCTCTTTGAGCTCTCTCTCAACTTCTCTCTCATTTGAGATCTCAAGATCATTTGGTCTCTTGTGTTGAGATCTTTAAGCTTGGTCATGTGCTCACAATTGAGCTCTCTCCTTAAGGTTGGGCTTAGCCATGTGATCAGCTCTTATCGGTCATGTGCTTTTATCTTGGCCATGTTATCAATCTCAAGCTCTAGGGATGGGCAAAGCCATGTGCTCAAGCTTCAAGCTTGGCCATGTGCTCATAGCCATTTGAGCTCTCTCCTTGAGGTTAGGCTTGGCCCTATGGGCAAGATAGGTTCAACTATATCTTTGATGTCTTTGTGAGGCAAAGCCTGGCCAACTGCTCAAGCTTACTTGAAATCTCTTTGAGATCTCATGCTCACTCGATATCTCTTTTTAAAGATTAGGAGCTTCAAGCTCATTTGAGCTCTCTCCTTAAGATTGGGCTTAGCCCTGTGATAAAGCTTTGAGCTAGGCAATATG